>NW_028297112.1:3354042-3593918 GCF_055798465.1 Pogonomyrmex barbatus | reverse complement strand
GGCGGCGCGTCACTTCTCCCGTTTTGACACAGTCCGACGGCATGTGGAAATTATTATTGAATTATTTATTATGTTCTAAGTATCGGCCCGACACGGTCTTCGTTTACTGAAACTTTACGTGGAGAACAGTGTTAAATGTAAAATAAATTTCATCACTATAATTACGTTCGTCCAGGTGTTAATAATGCGATTAAATGGTAGAAAATTACTTCCGACATTTTATTACTGTACTCTCAAAGTTTTAAAACGTTGAAAATACAAAGTGTCACGGGTAATGTTTTTATTAATGAAATTTGGAAAATTGTTAAAATTTTATTGTTGTCTGCGAATTATATTTTAATTTTCTTTATAATTTTTCTTATGATTTCATTATGTTGAAAGAGGAATTTTTCCTCGTGAAAATTTAAGTATTGACTTCTGACTTTATTTTTAATACTTTTATAATTTTATTTAAGTCATACAAATAGCGCAGGCTATTAAAGCATAAAAATTATCTCTAGATAAATTGAGATATTAGGTTCGTAGTATAATTTATTTTACTTCGCGTAAGTCTTTTTAAAATTATCTCTTTCACAATAAAAGGAAATGGAATTCTTTTCTTTATATTACATATATTTCATTTTGAGATATTTAATAAAAATATCTTAATCAATCAAAATATAAAATCAAAATATAAAACTGAAGATGCAGAAATTATATTTGAAACATTAACAATCTCTTAATACCCTCCAAAATATTTTACAAACAGATTGCTTCAATGAATATTTTATTTTACAAAATGGCTTGCCATTTTATTCTCCTTGCGCCTTCCCTTACTGTACAATTTTGGTACAGTGGCAAGCATCTCACGGCACTCGAATATATTTTTATTAAAGATCGATTCGCACGAGAATTAAACGTGGCGATAGTTCGATTCGATAAAAGCATTTCTAAGAATCTTGGTAGATGCACCGCGCGATGCATCGTTGGGAATTCCTTCCACACAGGCGCTCGATTACTGACCTGAAAAATCTGTAGCGGAATAGTACCGAAGGCAAAAAGAAAAAAAAAAAGGATATGGTCGCCAGGAGATTACTACTCGCCCGATTGTGTCGAACGAGTATACATCCCTACCTTTCTACTCTTCTACCTCTTCTACTCCTTCCTTTTTAATAAATGATCTTTCTCTCTTGGACCGTGCCGACCTCGGAGATGGGAATCGCGTTGTCATCGGGATTATCGCATGCATCGGCACACGTATGCACATCGTATACAGTATCGCGGCGCGTCGCGAGGAAGAAAAGGGAGGGCAAAGGGAGGGTTGATGAAAGGAGAATCGCGCATCGCCGATTCTATTCGCGCGATGAACGCGCGGGTACAAGGTTAGAGGAGATAGCATCGTTGGATTAATTATGCGTAATGCATGGGACGTACGCGAGGATGCGTTTGTACGTTGCTCGAAGCGAAGGAAGGGAAAAGGGGAGGGAGGGACAGTCAACGCATTCAATTATCGTCGTTATACCGCTGGTTTACAGATGTTTCGGCGATAATCGCGTTGCTACGCGGCTTCCATTCGTTGTGTTAAGTGTTGAATAACCGGCGGCACTCGAGAAGGAATGAGGAAGACGAAGCGGGCGGATAAAGAGGAGACAGCAGCACAAGGAAAAGAGAGAGAGAGAGAGAGAGGGGGGGGAAGAAACTTAATTAGATCCATCGGAAAAATTAACGTAGTCCGCTCGAGAGGAATTGGCAGCGCTCCAGATATCCGCGTCGCAGTTCTTCTGCGGCCGCGAAAATGCACCATGCAATCCGGTTGCATTGATGCAATCTGGGAAGTGGTCCGCCATGATGCACGCGGCAATCGTGGTTCGATGAACTTCCTCGTCGTAATCGAGACGATGGCTTGTTGAGAGACATACGATGTACTAACCCCTACAAAAATTTCTTTCCGAGAAAGAATTTTGACGGGATTTTTTAACGGAAGCTTGTACAATATATCCGATATTAAAAATAAAGTTGAAGTTACTGAATTTTACGAAATGTCATTTGAGAGAACATTTACACTCCGAGATTGAAGTGAAAGCAAGAGGAATAATAATTAATTGATAATATTAGTATTGAATAATAACTTAACAAGTTTTCTTTTTAATTAAATCCTTTTAAATTATTTTAAATTTGTAATATTTTTTCTATAATATGATGTAATATTATAGATAAAATATTATAAATTTAAAATAATATTTTGAAGTGAAAAATATTTGAAGTTTAAATTAATTAATCAAGTCATAATTCCATGAAATTTGATATTTTGCAAAACAAAAATATTTTTTGAAATTGCCAATTGTGTCTTAGAGATGTAAGGCTTTCAATTATGAATAAATGCATTTTATTCAAGATTCAACATTCGCGATGTCCACAAAAATGCACAATTTCATGCGTAATCCACACAAGTCACCTGCTACCTTTTCGGCGGCGACCCGACGCGACGCAGCTTTTCTTCTTTTTTCTCGCAATTTTACGTGGTCTTTTTTTGTCGACAAGCTGATAGGTCGACGGAGCGCACGCGCGACACCACAGGAAAAATCGAGCGAGCATCGCCGGTAAACACTATAAATCAGCTTAATCCGCGCGTCGAGCGAAACGAAGGGGTTGGGGATATGTGCATTCGCGTGAATGTAGGTTAACGAAGGCGAAAAAGGAAAACAATTTTGGCGTCAGCATTTCGAAATTTTCAAACCACGCGGATATGATGCGATCCTATCAAATAAAAACAGTGGGCGTTACCGGATGAAACAAGATGAATTAGGATGGTAAATTGCGACCCCAGGAATCACAAAAGACGTACGCATTTCGGAAAATAAGATAAAATAATTAAAAAATTATTATTTGGATTTTTCCTAGCTTTATAATATAAATTAAAACAATATATATAAACTTTTAATCCACATGTAAAAATAAAAATAATTATTTGCATCGTTATCAAGAAATAATATCCTATTTTATACGATACGCAAGTTTTATCAGTTTTAACCAAATACTTATATCTATGGCAACATGGCTATCTGTACTTTAATCTAATTTATTACGTGCATGCGGTTTGAATCTGTTTTTGCTATTCGCGAGCATCGCGATTTCCACGTAATCGCGATCGTAAGTCGACGCGCGTCTCCGTGCGATAAAAAATAAAGGGATAAGATAAAAAAAGGGCGTAGGAATGGTAGTCCGGTAAAGTGTGCGATTTACGTACACGCAATAATAACGCGGCGGCGACATACGGCGATCTCAGACGTATGTGTTCTTGGAAATCGCGCGATGCGCGATGCGAGCGCATAGTTCGCGCGAGAGATGCAGGAGCATCGGGAGCAGTACGCCCCAATGCACGGCGCTTGATCGTTTCTTTCTCTTTTTTTTTTCCAGGCGTAGTCGGAGCTCGGAACCTCACGATGGAGTGCCGCAAGGGTCGACGGAAAGGAGGAGCTCCGATCCTCGGCAGTCTGCTACTTGCGTGGCTCTTAACCAACGGCTGCGCCGTCGTCGCGCGAAATATAGGTGAGTGCGAGAAAGTATTTACGATTTCGGACCGCGGGTTTCTTGCCGCGGGTAAACCCCCAAGAGCCCCCCCCCCCCTCTTCTCCATCCTTGCGTCAATTAAGGGACTGGCTACAACGCGCGTGGATATTTACGCGCGACGCATCCCGCAGAATCTCTCGCAACTCGCGTCTCGCCGCAGGCGAAAGCCAGTTTTGCATCCCGGTGCAATGCCTTCCGCGTGTTCTTTTTAACTTTAGTAAGGGCATTTTAAATTGTCACGTCTGTGAGCGTTACTGTTGTCAGTAGCGAGATGTTATCTAGCTGGCTAGCTCTGCTTCGGAAAATTATAGCAAACGAAATATTTTTCCCAAGATTCTTAGAATAAATATTAATGTGTACACGCACATGTATGTATAATTTAACGTTGGATAGACGTTAATTAATTAAAATTTATCAGTTACTGCAAAAATGAAAATTATAAATAATTATCGGAAACAGAATTATAAATATATATTAATTTTTATTTTGAAAGAAAAAACAGGGATGTGTACGAATACAAAATCGTTTCGCGTCGTTAATAATTTTAGATGGATTATTCTTGAAAATTCCTATCTACAAGTTGAATCGCATTTTTTTTAACTTAATTATATAATGCAATTTGATGGAGAAAGCTTTGGTATGTATGTTTTCTTGTAAATTTTAAACGGGATACAAAAATCGTCTCGAAGAGGTTAATAACAAGGGTGGAAGTGTTCGTGACGTGTATGTGCTGGGGGCGGAAGATCGTTGTTGCGCCGTAAACCCCGGAAAACCCCGCGAGATGGATGGGAGGTTTCGGCCGGCATGTTAAGTCCGGGAACATACCATAGCACGCTCGTAGAATTAAACCGTTCTCGTACTAATTGATTTAGGAGATTCTGCTGGCGCGCGCGCGCGTGTGTGTATGTGTGTATATGTGTGTGTTTTGCTATGTTGTAACGCGACACAGCTTCATGATAAACCCTCGGCAATAAGAATCTTTTACTTTTTTATTAGCACTGAGTCAATATTGTTTACATAAATTGTGAGAAAATGTCACTTTCTAATATGTTGTTTAAAAAGAATATCTCCCTAATAGATATCTCGATAGTTTGACGTTCGGAAAAATAATTATATTCCTTGACGTCTTTATATACAAACTAATGTCTTGTATTTTTAAATATTTTTTTGCATAAACTTTAAAACAGATTCATTTTGAATAAGAAATGATGAGTATCTCTCGCACTTCAGGAATAATTTGAGTTCTACAATAAAAATTTCACATGCTGCGTTTGTAAGCTGTCCGATTGTGTATGCGTGCATCTTTACGGCTTCTGTCACGTCCGTAATTTTTTATCACTCTGCTGCTGCTGCTTATGTGGAGCACACGCGTGAGGGTGAAAGTTGCTGAAATGGCTTTTCGGGGTTTCGATGTTCCGTCGAAAAGAATTCCGCTCAGGCGCCGACGGCGGCGCCTACAAATTTCTCTCGGGACCATTTCCGCGCTCGCATATTAGCCCGACTGCGAGCCCAGCTGCAATCTCCGACGACGTGTAACTGATCGCGGAAGTTCAAGAAAACTCGAGCACTGCCGAGGCACGCCAGCCGGCGCGGCCGAATGCACGAGAGACGTTATTTTCTGTTCATAAATCCGGGGCTTACCGGAACGAAAACAAAAAAAAAATAATGTTCGACTATCCACGATGTTGTTCACGGTTGCGGTTGCGAAACGACCGCGGGGTCTAAATATTAGATCTGAGAAACGCGAGAGACTATGGCATCGCACTGTACGAGCGTAAATGTAATTCTTTTTACGAATGTTCTTGAAGAAAAATTCTTCTCTAACTGAACGAAATAAAAAATGAAAAAAAAAAATAAATAAAATAGAATTAAATTAGATAAAATTAATAGAATTAGATAGAATCGCTTTTTTGTTAATTTTGTGAATGCTTCTTGATTCACAAGACACACTTTGTAGATTTAGCTAAAACGTAACACTTCGACATGTTTCCTCGGCGAATATGAAGGAAGACGAGGAAGTGAAAGGATGAGAGGGGGAGAAGTAGAAAGCCAGCTTAGCGCTCGATAGAGTTAGAATGTAGCGACGCATTGAACGCACGCGAGCATTAATGAGCGGCGGAATCTCGAGAAGCAATTTCAGACCGACGTGTTCAGAAAGGGTCGAAGCTGAGACATACTGGGGTCAGAAGGAGAAACGAAGATCCGGCAGGGGTGGAGAGAGAGAGAGAGAGACAGCATGTCCTCTTATCCCTATGTGATTATCATACACCTCGATGCATCCAATCCATGCAGCCATCATCGTAGTTGCGTTTCCAGTATTCTGCCTCCGCTGCTCCCTTCCTAATTATGACGTACACACACACACACACACACACACACACACACACACACACACACACACACACACACACACACACACACACACAAACTTGCGACATGCACGCAGATAGGTGAAAGAATGGCAGTATAAGCAAAAGAAAATAAAAATTTTTTAATAAATTAAAATTTTTTGCACCGTTTTCGCCGAAGTTTGAATGAGGCCTTGTGTACAAAAAAATAGATCAAAGAAGGCTGTGAACATTTGATAACATTTTTGTCTGCGTTTTTTATCTGGAACATTCACATTAGATCAAGTTTTTGCATTTTAAGTGTGCTTTTTTGAAAATAATTGATCAGGTAGAATGGATAGAGAAAGATCTTGCGCACAACGAGCAAAATATTAGGAACATGAAATAAATATTAAATTTTGGAAATCAAAATTAATGCGTTACGTTTTATAAGCTGTATTTCTAATTTTTATTTTCAAAATTTAATATTTATTCTTGTTCCTAATATTTTATTCATTGTGCGCTGCTTATTTTTTATAATATTTATAATATATAATTATGGAGTACATCAAAAAAGATATTTAATATTTTTTAAGAATAATATTTACTTTATAAACATATTATTAATAAAAATTATAATTGACAAATGAATATAAAACGAATATAAAATATAGATCTAAGAAGATTAATTGATAAAATGAAATGGCACGATATCTTATTGACGAGATTATTAATTTTATCTTGAAAGAATATTGAGAAGGCCTTTAATATCGAGAGCTTGAAAGAAATTAAAACCGAAAGAAGAATTCGTTTCTTATTACAAAAAATTAATTATTTTTTGGATTAATTATTGAAAAGTTCTCTTATATTTCATCATTTATTTTGCAAAGGAGGTATAATAATAAAAGCTGTCATATCATCGTTTTTATATTGCTTAAATTACTTATGAGAAGTACATGTTTGATATTTTTAATTTTCTTAAATATTATAATCTTTATGAGAAGGTGGATAGTGCTAAATTTTAACATTTTTATTCTTTTGCGCCGTTATTCGCCACTCCTTTTCTCTACATTTTAAGCACGCATATGCGTATCATTTCAGTTATTCGGCAATTAAGTTTTTACTACTATTCCGCCCGTCATAAAACCGAAAATGATTCCTCTTAGCGAGCGTATAAATATGCCGGCGCGGCGCTTCGAAAAATTACATAAAACCTCGATAGCCGCCACTTTGTAATCTACCCTGATGGCCGTCGTAAAACGTTAGTTAATGGCGGAAAGGATGATCTCGATCGAGCTGACCTCGCGAATAACGTGATAAAATTTGCAGTGACCGCTATGGGCATCGGAGCGGTGCCGAAAGACGTCGTTCATCCGTAGCTTTGTTCACGATTACTCGCACTATTAAAATATTTAAGAAGAACAAACTCTTCAGTCCTTACTAATTGAGAATAAAAACGGTATGACCCACTCTAGTTACACAATTACACAATTATTGTATTACCAAGTGAAATCGTCGATCAAACTTTAATCGCTTAATCGCTCAAAGATATTTCGAACATTTCATTTATTTTATATGTAGACTGTCCACCGTATTGATTACACAACAGAAAAATAAACAATTCAATTTTCTGGAATAACATTTTTTTGCTTTTAAAAACTTAGATTTGCTGGACGTTCAATATTTACAATAGAATTGATTAAAAATTAATTAATTTTGACCTATTAGGGTTATCACAATTACATTGATTGTAATTTATCAATAATCAATGCGAATTTTCAACATTATGCGTTGATCAAGCAATGGTCAATGTTCAAATTGTTGCTTGTGTGACTTGACTATTTATCATTGTTTGTCCATAATTATCATAAATGTTTGCCGATTTACGTTATATTTGCGTCGACGTTGTGGATCACATCTGGGACATTACGCCATGAAGATCTCATCTCTTCTCTTCCCCGCCGCCGACGACGAGGATTTATATGCGCGGTAAAGGGGAGGCGCTGCCGGATAATTTACGGCCACCACTTACACTCGCCCTGCCGTATTCTGAACAATTAATATTTACGCCGGATAGATCGGTAATCCTATTATATACTCGATACAATATCGAGATAATAAGCATTGTGGACAACGCGTGATTACAGAGTGCGTCGCGTCCCCGAGGCGAGCCGAGTTTCTCTTCGCAGGATAAGATTTCTTGAGGAAAAATTCTCGTGCTTCTTCAGCATGCAGCTACCTACCATCTTTCGATATGCCAAGAAATAAAAGAAATCTAGAAAATGTGTCAAGATAATTGAAGTCAGCTTCAGCGAAATAGTACAAACTCTATTTTAAATTTATTTTAAACGAATAAATGCGTTTTATTGAAGGATTAATATATTCGTGTGAATGTATTATCATGGATGTGATATTAAGAGCGATTATTATTATCATCATTAGTAAATAATATGACGTGAAAGCATGAAAAATATTGCATTACTTTTTTGCATTAATTCCTTGACTATATTGGTCTCTTGTAGTTGCACAATTAATTTACTATTGAAAGACGGTTTCTGCATTAACATTAGAATTTAATAATAATAATAATATTGTGTGCCCATAATTTCTTTAAAATTCCATAGAAGGATGGGCTAACAAGAGAAATGCATATTTTGAATTTAAAATATAAATTTAATACAAGCTGCAAATTAATACTGCAATTAAATACTAATGGGGTATCGATGACATTTAAAACGTGTTCAGGAGAATTAAATGCATATTTCTGTTATCAAAACATCTGAATTCATACTATAAGCTTAATGTAATAAACTATTATCATTGTGATATGGTAAAATTGAAGGATACCGGAACACGACGAAAATAGTCGAACGGATTACAATTTATTAATGTAATTGGGTCATTATATTAATACATATTAATTCCCGTTACATAATATTTAAATTTAGACAAATAACGGAAACGGTGCATTTAAGCACGATACATTTTTCCACCTTTTCCAAAGTATGCAGAAACTGCAGTGCCCGTTCTGATTCTGCGAATTGAAATATAAATGAGGTATCGAGCGCGACGTTATTTTTGCCGTTTCGTGACAAGCGATTCTAACTCTGGTCGCTTCGACGAATCACGAAGGCGAAATTCGCAGCGCGAGAACGTCGTTTGTTGCGCGCGTTTCCTTCCACCGTAAAGCTTCGTCAATGCGACGAATATATGGCGTCGGCGAGATAAGCAAAATAATTCCGACGTCCATTGTTGTTTCGACGGTCGTTCCGCCGACGAACACGCTCTTCGCTGCGGAACGGCGTTGTGCCAGCAAACGACCGGTCGCGGCAACTCTCGCAACCCCCGCACCCCCCTTCCCGTCCTCCCTCCCCCGTCTAAATCGACGATTTCTCTTCGTCCACCTAACCCGAGGACCGTGGCTTGTGACGGACCTCGGCGCCGAAGATTTGTGGCACATTGGCAACACGCGGCGGTCCCAATTTACTGCGCATTACTTCGTCTACCCGCCTCCTCACCTCGCATTTCCCTCCGCTAACGTTACTCCACCCTCGTCTCCTCCTCGCGTCTCGTGAGCCGTTTACTCTTCCTTTTTTCCGACTCGTATATACCGACAGTTGTACGATTTTTACTAACTCTATTTTCCCTTCTTCTTTCTTCGTTACTTTTTCGAACTCCAATTGCCTTTACATCCCTCTTTATTTTTACTTTTATATTTTCCCATCTCTTCTTCTTCTTCTCCTCTCTTCATTATTCCTTCTTCCTTTAACGCTCTTCCGAGTGACTTGTTTTTCTCGTTTTTCTTCCAATTTATTGTAACTCTTTTTATCTTCATATTCCTATTCTTTGTTTTTTCATGTCATATTTGTACACTGTAAGACACGCGAATTTTGTTTGTTCAAAAAAAAAAAACAACTTTATTTCACTTATGTCTTATAATAATTGTTATAACAGTTCTTATGATTTAGAGCACGCGAATTGAGATCTGTTAACTGTCGATGACTGAGATTGAGACCGGACTACGACGACTACAACTACTACGAACGTGATTGCCTTTTTGGCGTCGTCTTATATAGGGCTTGATATCGGAGTTTCTTAACATAGGTAGTAAACGCTCGGAGATTAGAATGATAAGAGAGTCATCAGGAATGCCTTACGTATTCGAATATTACATCTAAATTACCATTCCATTAAGGATTCATTAGAACGAAAATGAATAATAATATATTAAGAATCCATTAAAACAAAATGAGTAATGATACATTAAGAATTAATTAAAACAAAATGAAGAAAACGATATTGCTTTCGAATCATCGGAAATTCTTAGCTTAGGTATGTGTAGTACGAATATTACAACGCGGCACAAGTGGATCTCCCGTTTCCTCCGACCAAAATTTGCCTATTATTCCTTGTTTTACGGGTTCGCTGTATTCGCGTTTCCTGAAACCAAACGTGTACAAACGACGGCGATCACCCTTCCACGTTATTCCTTGTTCGTAACCGCTGCTACGTGACTAATCTGATTCCCACCCACGTGCAAACGCGGGCCGCGTTTCATCCTCTCTTTCTCTTCTCGTCCTCGCCCTTTACGCTTTAACCCTCTCGTACTCTGTTCCCGCTGAGTTCAATGAGTTTCACGCGATCGGGCGTGCGGGCGCGATCGCCACCCGTCTAAATTTAAACGACCGGAAGGGGGACGATCGAGCGACACGCCTGTGTGACGCGATGATTCGATCGTCGACGTGGCGAGTGCGATGTTAAGTAACATCGAGGATAAGAGCAATCGATAAAGTGCCTCGACCTCACGCCCTGGTAACCCGCGAAACGGAAATGTAATGTATCGCGACCAGATTATTTTTATCTTGCACTTTTAGTAGTTCGACACGCTCGTAGTGGTAAACAACTGTAATTGTTTCTAATTCTAGCCATGACAATAGTTAGAATTTTTATATTTTTTTAGCCTGAAATAATTATATGTACATATACGAATTTTTCTATTGTTATTAATTTCGTAAATTACTTGTTAATTTTTTTATACCTATTTTTCACCTCGCGGATCTTTTATATATATGTTTAAATTGACTTGATAAAATGACTGTATATATTTGGTACAGTTAGAGATTGGTACAATTAAAGATCTTATTTTCGACATTTTAAATTATAAAGAATGAAATTAAACGTATTTTTCTGAATAAATTGACCTTGATGCTTCTGTATGCGCATTTCTGTTATAATTTTTCGTGATGTATTCCTCGATAAGTTGATTAATTATAGATCACCGTTATTATAGCTTTCCATAGAGGGTAATCGATGCATTTTCATTGCACTATTACAGAACTAAGTTTGCCTTTCACAGTAAAGGCAAGCAGGCTTCTTTAACAAATTATGGTACTCTATTAGATCGATTGATTTGTGGTTCAAGCAAAGAGCTTTGATGTATTTTTTATGATCACATCATTTCTCGTTTAGAAAGGAGTACTTTAAAATAGGGTAGTGAAATCAAAAGAGAATAATTAAGTAGAATTCTATTTGTGCTTCAAGGTGATAGAAAGACATAGATAAAACTTATAGGTTTAATTTTATATTAACTTATACATAATTATATTGTGTATACGTCATTTTAATGTTATTTTAAAAACGAGATGGTTGAAATTAAAATTATCAGATATTCTCGTTATGAATAGAAAAATGCAACATATACTAGTTTTTTTCATGTGAAAAAACTGCCTTTCAGCTTGGTGGTATGTGACCGAACGAAACCCTTCGTCCTCGTTGAAGCGAGAACTTCGTTCGCTTGCCGCTCGCGTTTTCCAATTCGCGCCGAATGGATCGGTCGCGCGGAAAATAAGAGATTGTCGTGATCTTCTTTGCGCCGTGAGACTACCTCGCTAGTAGTGATGGCTCTTGAATCAATCCTGATTTCAATTCTCGAGCAAACTAAACCAAGTGTGGGTGTATTGCATAAAGGATATCTATATAACTTTAACGTATAGATGTATTAATCGATTATTACTCACGTTTAAATATAATCGTGCTTGAATTATATTATTATACTAAATATAAATATTATATATAAATACATAAATCATGTTTACATTTATATAATCACACACACACACACACACACACACACACACACACACACACATAATATACACATACATACACACACATGCATATTAATTTATATTTGAGTCGGAAGGTCATGTGTGATTCTAAAAATATTCTAAAAATATTAGAGCCATCACTACTGTTTGTCCGCAAAAGAGATGTCGATAGATCGAAATGTCTTCTTGCTTGCGTTGCGCAAATTCCATCGGCGACAAGTGGTGCAAGGATTTCTAATTCACATCCCTTTTGCGCACGTGACCTAGTTCTAAAAAGTCCCCTCAAAAATGGTTGCTAAAATCGTGCCATGCGAATTCTTGCCTATTTTCTATTCGCATCACGATGCTAACGGTGCTTTTGAATGTAATTGAAAATCCAGCTCTCTATGTACATATATAGTGTCATTTTCCACATTTTCTTTTCACCTTTTTACATATTCTCTTTATACCGTGTAATGGAGATATAACACGCAATAGAAGTTATAAATGCGACGTGTAATGAAGTTTGTTAAATAATCTTTAAACGGAGAATTAATTCTTTTAATATCTCTTACATTGCAATTGTAATGCAATTGTAAATCATGATTAGATAAATATCTCTCGTTGCGTCACTATCATATGATTGAATAAGTTGATTAAAAGATACGTTCAATTTTCGCATACTTGTTTGATTGAAATAATACCGGCTATAAGATAATAATACTACGTTATTACGCTAGAAAACGTAGGCATATGTAATGTGAAGGAAAAGTGTAATATAACTCACTTCCGAACATTTAATGGCACGATTCTATTGGCTATAGACCAAATATCTCTGTACATACATATATAATTAAATTATATATGACCTTTCCGACATACCATAGTAATTGCTGTTGTAATCGTCAACAGTTAGATTCTCTTTATTTTTATATAACGTATCACTTATCTGATTGTTTAATAATGAAATAATAGAATTTTTTCACAAGTGGTATATTTTATCTTTAATGTTGTAGGAAATTAAATTATCCGAACTAGAATGTTTCGCAGAGAATATTCAAAATCAAATTAGTATTTTCTTTTTTAGAATATACACTAGATTTTAGCATGCTACTAATTTGAAAGTTCGACGTCTCTATTAATAGTAAGAGTATAAACATCTATGTTATAAAGACACAGTTATGTCCATAAATTTTTATTATGTTGTACAACATCCATTTCAGCAAGATCCATATTTATGTGAAGCATGCGAATCCGCATGTGATTCTAACAGTAATATTTTTTTGCGCAATTTATAACTGTTTCTCATTATTTATGTCCCTTATAAGCTTCTTTTTCAAATAAAATCGCGTATTATTCTTTTCTGCCGGTGCAGAGATTAAACGCGCGCATAGAACACGGAGGAGGTACAAAGCGCACGATTTTCTTTTCATATTTCTCCCGGCCGTACGGTATCTCACGCTTATTTTACATGCACTTTGCGTATCCGAACGAGTTAGCGGCGCATATTAAATCACTCACCAAACAGCGCCGAGATCAAACGGCAATACTCCGTTCTCGGATCGCGAATCGCGAGCGAGCCGGAATCCCCTTTTGGCTCGCGAAAAATCTTTATTCGCGCAGATTAATTCGCCTCGCCATCGTCGAATCTACGTGACTACGATTTATATACGACTCTATCTATCGTCAATCCCTTGTCAAGAAGCGAAGATCCATCTCTCAGCCGCCTCGAAGAAGCCGATGGCGTTTCGTCGGCGAGCTAAAAGCGCCATCAGTTTTGCCCCCGCGCGCCTCGAATCAGCCGGTGTAATCGATTTCCGATTTCGGAGTGACGGCAATTTTTCAACGTTCCGTGAAAAATAATTCTGGAATAAGCCACCACCGACGCTGCTTTCACTCCCTTCCATTCTCCGGTGATACTGCCATTTCTTCCAGTATATTAAATATCAGATATAAATATATTCGAGCGATATTAGAAAGAGATTAAAATATTTTGATTGAAATATATCTAAATGATTAAAATGTTTTCTATTTATAATTAAAAAATAATAAAAAAAAAACAAGATTTTTAAAACATTCTATACATTCTATAATTTAATAACAATAGTTATTATTCAAATATTATTTTCTTACGCGAAATTTAAAATTATATAATTATATAAATTTCCAACAATACAGATCTTATCTTCTTCCTATCTATTTAAGCTGCATTTCCTCGAGCACACCGCGTGAAAATCACGGAAGAACGCAGAATAAGAGAGCCAAGCCCGGCGAGAAACGAAGGTGCCGTTATCTATTTAATAGATTACGTTTGGCTCTATTGGGCCTTGCGTTAACGGCTTCCATGGTGGTTCGAGAGCAATAAAAGGAGGATAATGGAAGATTTAAAGAGGAAGGGAGAAGAGGAGGCGCGGGTGACCGAGCAGCTTTTCGCTAAAAAACGAGAAAAATGCGGTCCGGCTTTATTAAGACGTGAACGGAGGCAAGTCGCGATAATAAAACGATCTCTCTCGTGCAATTCCGGCCGATCGTTCTATTGTTTCTCGTAATGCTCCTCTACCTCTATCCTCTTTTCATAGATTTTCCTTCGGCTCCCTGAAAAACATTCCTCACCTCTCTTGTCACTTCGTCCGCACATTTAGCCCGCACTTCGCCTCGTCTTACCTTCGCGCTTTTGACCCATTTTATTTACGTATTCGCGGCTGAAATCACCTCCCATCCGTTTTACCCCCATTCACCCTCCTTTCTTTCCGATCGCGTTCTCGTTAACATTCATACGAGACGCTGCTCGAGACCTTTTGGTTAAGTCAACTCACCCCTCGAGGCGTCGGGAGAAAGAGAAGCTAAAACCATCCCTCCTCTCTCGCTTATCCTTCTCTCTGGTCTCTGGGGGTAACCACCAACCCCCGGGGCTTTTCCCCGACGAGGCGCGTCGGTTTGTTCATATTCGTGTACGGTTCGCTTGGAAGCTTTTCGGGGGCTAAATCCGCGTGTAAGCACCGCGCCGTGTACGTGCTCGTTCCGACGTTCCCTCGACGTTCGGCTACGCGTTCGTCCACGACGCGGACTCCGATTGAAATCCGAGCACCGCCCCCCGTGATAGCGTCGTTGTCGTCGTCGGTGAATTCGAATTGTTTCTACGAAAATCGATTCTCCAGCGCGAGACTCAATACTGCAATAGATATTAACTTCTCAAATTACATATCGGAATGAACGCTATAAATATTGAAACGCTGTATTCTGAATTATTTATGTTAAACGAGGAACATTTAGGACACGAATAAATATAAGAATAAACGAATATTTAATTTGTAGCTTTCAAAAAATAATATTTAATTTATAAAATTTACTAAGTAGACATTTATAGTGACAATTTAGTCAATATTTTCTGCTCTGCAATTATTTTTTAAAAATTCTGTATGTCGTAATTTTTTTTTAATTAATTTTTTATTAGAAAACATTGATAAGGTCTTCGTGCGGTCTTCGGAAGATGCATTCTCTCACGCAACAGTTTTATATCGACGATTCACTTGAGAATTTCTCTTTTCCTCTTCTATCTGCATCATCCGATCGATAAAAAGATGCGCGAAGAGAAAGCGTGGCCTGACTGCTGCGACGGAAGTTTCCAGTGAAGTTTCTCGCGGGCGCATTAATGCGCGCCAAATTAAACCGGAGTTTCTTCACCGTTGCGGAACTTTAAACCGCTTTGTAAACTCCGGTGCTGCTTGCTCGAGCGAGTGCGCCTCGCTTAAAGCGCCTCGCTAAAGTATTGCGGCGTATTACATGATACTGCCCTGCCTCGATGTATCGGAACATCCTGATTCCGTCCAAGGCTGAACTTCGCGGCGGACAAAGCGAAGGTTACGCCGCTCGTCAAGCTAGAGAAAAATGTTTAGGAAATCGCTAAAGCGTTATCTCATGGAAAGTATTCGTTAGCGTTAATGGAAAAAATCTTCTGAATGTGCAATAATTTATTTCTCTACTTTACAATTATGCTCATGATACCTCTTGTTATAAGAATGAATAAAATTTTCATTCATTAATTCCTATAATATTTTACTTTAATTATTATATTTAGCTTCGCGATGTTAACTCTTGCATGTCTATAATTCTTATTTTATATTTAAATCGAAATTTGGGATTACCTTGTGAACATTTTTCTCAGTATAAGCTGCAAAATAATTGAAAAAAATAGTGATCGATGAGAAAAACATATTTTTTTAAGATTTTAGTTGAAATTAATTAATATAATAAATTTTAATGTTTCAATCATTTAATCATTTTTCACTTCACAATAAATAGATTTTTATATATATATATATATATATATATATATATATATATATTGGTCGCGTTAAACATCACTCTTTTAATAGATCAAATATAACCACATATATAGTTAAACGTTAACAATATTTACATTAAATATATTTTGTATCCGCTAAATAGTATTATGGCCACATTCGATACTAACCAAATTAATTAATTAATTAATTAGGCTTAACATTAGCCGTGTTTGATGTTAGTTATATCTGATATTAATTACGACCTCGCTATTTAATGTCGACGTGGTAAGCCATTTATTACTCTTTCGAGCGAAATCCTCCCATATTACCAGCGCGATCACAAAGTAACCTTACTTTTACGATGTATTAAATGCCAAACGCTATATAGTTGTATATAGGATCTGGGTGAACGTTCGATGAGGTAGGCGCACGGTAGACGCAAATTCTGAGAGTTAATACAAACGCATACGTTAGAGTATGACCCAATGAATAATGCCTTATCGGCCAAGCCGTATCTGCCTTCAAAATGTGTAAAACGTGGTGCTCGCGATTGCTACTACAACTGTGCAACTCAGAATCAGATTAAGCAGTAGTCGTAGGGGTTACATTAACCCTTTTGCTCGCAGCGTCCTTAATCATGAAAATACTTTTTCTTCATTTACAATACTATAATTACAGAGTCACTCGGTATTATTACCCTAGTTTACGAACGTGCCTTGAATTGTTTATTCAATATTGTTCGAAATATTTTTTATACGATTTATTGTATTCATAAAGTAATATAATCAAACGTAAATCTCCTACATACAAAAAACTTACAAAAACTTTTTATTATTTATTTATAATAGGAAGCAGTGGAATCTCGCGTTAGTCTCTTGGAAAAATATAATATATGATATAAATATAAAAATCGCGAGGATAATATTTTTATATAATTTTATGACTTGTAACAAGATATTGAAGAAAAATGTTATGTAACATCGTAGAATAATTTAATATTATGAGCAGTATCATAGGCGGATGAGCTTGTTGCATCTTCAGGAGATCATCAAAGTGTACATCGTTCATTCGCGATCGCATTGTTAGACCGAGAGATAAAATCCGCGAGAGTCATTTTCACTGAGTTTCATTGGCACGCTATCGTTTCGCAGTAATATCGTTCAATCGCGCTGAGCTTTATGGTGGAATCGTTCGTCTCATTTACGCCCTCGACGATAATACGAGATTCTTCCCGTTACTGCAATAACGACTGGCAGTTTTATTGAGATCGTGCGTCTCACGTTGCACATATGTGAAGAGAAAATAAGTAAATAAAGGTTGAAAGTGCAAAGGTTGAAAGTTCAAAAAACGGATCTTCTTGTTGTAAAATTAGAACTCAGATCATAACATTTGCATTCGAAAACGCTTTCTAAATAATACAAATTATTTGTTACTTTTGATGATGCGAAATTTTGCGAAATGAAGTAAACAGGTCGAGATTTACCGTTAGAGAACGATGAAGTATATCTTAATATTTGATACAAAAAGTTGATACAGAAAGCGACTATAAATGTATCTCTCTAATAATGATAATGTGTTGCCTTTGACTCATGCGTTTATCATTAATATTTTGATGAATTGTTCGAATAGACTTTTTTCCGTGGCCTTGCATTTCAGTAACTCGTTTGCATAATTTGCTAACAGCTCAAATTATGCACTCCCGCCGGACGCAACGTGAAAGATTACTCTGCAGAGTTTCACGCGAAACTTCGCTTTCTCCGCTGTCGAGTTAGTTAGCTTTTTTTCTGGTAATTACCATCGCGCATGGTATCCGAACAGTGTGCATTGTTGCTAAGGGGTCACCAAAGAAACTACCGCGTTGCTACTTGATTTATGAAGTTTATTAAAGCCTACTTGCTACGTCAGGTTGAAACGTTAATATGCGCAATATAGGAAATTGTTTTTCAACTATTATCGATGCGTCGTTATTAGTTTGTAGAATTAATTTCTATTATTAATATTAATTTTACTACTAATATTAAAATGTTAATTAATATTTAATAAACCTACAACGCGTTTACTCAAACTTAACATTTTTTAAAATTGACCGATCACAACCGCTGTAAAAATCTTCCACTACATCTTAGAAATGAAAAGAATGCAAAAAAGTGCATTCTGATCTCTGACGATCAATTCTTTATGTTAAACGAAATTTTTTCACAATTGGCACAACCGTAATCGCAATGAGTTTCTCCGTGTTCATGCACGAGAGACCAGCACACGCTATTACGCCTGTTATCAAAATACATTAACAGAGTTTGCTATCGTGCTCGTTATCAAAACAAGTAGCAACGTTTCATTAAAAGTTTGCTGCAAAAAGAGAATTACAACGTCCGCAACACATTCGCGACAAATAATAATTCCAAATACTACGAGAAATCACAACGTGTCGTGTGCCAAGGAATATCAATTTCTTACTCGCTTATTGATTTATTTATCTAAAATGAGAAAAATATATAACAATTCGATAATGGGAAAGAAAAGAAATTATTTTGTGTAATAAATTGACTTTTTGTATTGCATTTTATTCTGTTAAGACAATGATGATAACTTGAAATCATTTTTTCCGTGGATCTTATTCGTGTTTACGTAGCCGCGTCATATCATCATCACCTTCCGAAAACGTTATTAACGCGTGAGTTCATTAGCCTATTATCTAGATGCAACTGATGTTTGCTGGAGTTATATTGCATTTATCTCTATTATTTTTACTAATGAATCAGTTTTATCGCGCATCGCGAAGTTGAAACGCTCGCAAACGGATTTCGAGCGAGCGAGAGTTCACAGTTCGCCGGAACAAGGATGCATTTCGTGGATTCCTGACTGCCGGAAGCGAGCGAGAGGTTGTCGTGGCTGGTGCAATTAAAGTCGGACATATTGTTCCCGAGAAGAATAATCCGCGGTGCGGTTAGGCGTACTCGCAACTCTTGCGTTGAGAGACGTGTCGTTCCTTCACGAGACGAGAAGTAGACCAAATTAGGGCAACACCATTTATCGAATCGCAGACACCTGTATTTCTCATTGAGCGAACGTGGCTTGAGAAATTGCACCTAAAACTTACCTTTCTCATTCACAGGGAATAATTAACATATCTTGAAGGAAAAGTTATTGAATAATCGTTCTAATTCGAAACGTACATATTAGTTTTAAATACATTTTATATTTAACGCTCTATTCTAAGAAAAATCGAAATGTATCTTTCCTCTTCAATTCAAATACTCCAAAATTAAGATTATTCTATATTCTTATATGAACCAAAATTATAAAAGAGAAATAAAAGAAAAATAAAACTGTAAAGAATTATTCTATTATTCACGAATTATAAGCAAAAGAGGAAAATTTTATACATTTTTTTATCTTAAACTTTCCGTTTCTCAAAAAGTGAGAGCTTTAATGGAAGTGAACTTTGGAATCCGGAATCGCGTCATCGATTAAAACCCGTCGACGGAAATAACGATATAGGTTTCGTTTTAATCGAATTTTTAAGACCGTATGACCGGACTGGTAAATCTTTAATTAAGAGCCGATATATTGTTCCACGGGGCGTAATACGAACTGACTGTGTGCTTTATGCATGTTCGGCGAATTTCTGACTTCCGTGTGCGCGAGTTCAGGAATGTCTTCATTGCACTAATTAAAGGCGGACCATATTGTCTCTGACGTAATGACATTCGCGGTTATTCGCGCTCTAAACAGTCAATTGTAATGCAATCGCCGTCGGCCGAATTGGCCGCAGGAGTTTCTCGACGCGGTTTCTTTCCGCCATGTTGCGAGCCTCTTTATTATGCCCGGCCGATATTTCCGCGCAATTAAATCGTCTTAAAAGTCCAGGTAAGGACTCATTAAGACTCATATCATTCGTTGCAAATGCAAATTGCGAGCGGCAGTAACGTGCGTCTAAAACATTTCGAGTTTTGAAGAATGATATTTACAGCTACTTGTGAAAAATGAAATACATCTAAACGTAAACATAAAACAGATTTCCGATCGAATGGATTTATTTAATCATGTATATTTTTAATTTTAGTTATAAATATTATCATTAAACTCCAAATTTTCATAGCTTCTTTCTTACTCATCTGACTTGCAAAATTAGTGATAATTTGATTAAATTAAATTATTTAAATGCGACTTGTATATGCTCGAGTCTAAAAATTTTCTATTTTAATTCTCTCTCTCTTTTTCCCCTCCCCTTCTCTTTCTCAGAAATACGTAATAACAATTAAATTAATTTTTATTAACAAAGTTACTCAGCGCAGTTACCATAATTTTCTTCCATAAAAGGCGGGGCGTGTACGGTAGATCAAGAGTCCGAATGTAGTTTCTGAAAATATAGTTATTTTATAATTAGTGAGTATCTAAATTTTCGGGATGCGCCGCACGATACTTTCGACTGTTGCGACCACGTAATAAACGTCTCGCGCGGAAGTTATCGCGTTGCTCTGCTCGCATCCGCTCGATCTCTCGTGAAAGCGAGCGGGCGGGTCAACTCACTTGCGGCGTTCTTTCGGCGTATAATAAGCGACGATAAAAAAGAGAAGCGGCGAATTCGCGAACGGGTTAACGACTCGGACCCGCAAGGAGCTGCCGCTATAAAATTCTTAAGGAGTCGAGTCACTCTCCACTGCCGAAGCGGAGAGCAGCGTTGCCGCCGATAGCGAGCACAAGAATGTTATCTTTATTGCGCGCGAGGCGGACGAGCGTTATATATTTATCGGGCAACGGCCGATTATGGCCGATGACGCAGATAACGGGCTCGCCGGACCACAAGGCAGCCCGATCGCAGAGAGCTCACTTCCGGAAATAATATTCCCGAAATCGTTACCATCGATGACTTCGCATCTCGCGTACGTAGAACGGTAACACGAGTAAATTTTTGGACGTGTAACGCAGAAAAAACACGCATGCCAAAATGGTGAAATTTATAACAAATAATTTTCTAGTTTTTACATTAGGAAATATTTCTAAAATTATATGTGAAAAATTTTGAGAAAGGGCGAATGATATCATTAATCTCGAGACTTATTATTTTATTTATTAATTGATAAGGAATTATTAAAATACGATTAAAATTTATGATTTATGTACGCAAAGATTTAAGGGACGATATTGAATATGTTTTTATTGAACAATTTTAAATTATATTTTATAGTATATTATTTAATTTGTATTTGTAAAAATTATGTCTTTAACGGGGATTAATTGATTATTACAATAAGACAGATAACGGATTTGTTGGACTGCAAATCTTCGATTGTGGAATTATATCTGGAAATGATACTTACGAAATCGTTTCTTTCGATGAACGCAGCGTTGCGTTTTTTTGTTGCGCAACTTTGCAGATTTAGATTGACGATTATGACAATTGATTATAGTATTCGTATAATAAGCGGGATCCTTATGCAAATTAATCGATAATGCTTAACGCAGCATAAATAGTCTACACACTGTTTATTAATACGAGCCTAATTAACCATATTAGAAAAATCAACTGTGTTTATTCATTTATATCTTTTCGATGTATTTGTTTGAGAAGATCGAATTATGTCTTTTCTGTAACGAGCAAATCAGTTGTTGGTGTTATTTCTCAGAAACCATTACAGAAACCGAAGTCGATGTTATTTTCTTTTTTAAATCCTTAATACGTGCTTGTACGTACGAAAAAGGCACATGATGAAACAAGATGAAGGTAAAAGAGCAGGATGGTCGAAAGAGAAACAGGTTGGTGCAACACTTTATTTTAAAAGCACATCGCATGCGATGCACCAACTTTTTTCCGTACGCTATGCTTTTTTCTATTCCTCCTCTTTTTCAACTTTCATCTTTTTCCTGTTCCTTTTCTAATTATGATTTTTTCCGTGAATGTAAGCCTTGTTGTTTCTCTCTTGCCTTTACATTTGATCATTATTTTTACTTTCCTTATCTTTTTGTATAATTTGTATTTACAACGTTTTATTCTCGCAATTATCAAAATATCTTTTATTTCTTGCAAAATATATTTAACTACTTGTTTTTGTTCGGTCTTTTATTTGATTTACTCGATCTCTATATTCGCTGAGCATGAATTAGAAATGTGTTTTGTGTCAAAATCTGATCATTCTCATGAATTTTCCATGTAAGTTTCAATTATAAGCGAGCCACTCGTAATCCATGAGTATTTCAAATATATCGTGGGAAAGCTGCGGTTTATTATTAGAGTTTTCATAGAAAAGTCGATCAGTGCATGCATGCATACACATGCATGTATGTATATAGACATATATACACATACATATGCACACACACACACACACACACACACACACACACACACACACACACACACACACACGCGCGCGTTTTATATATATATATATACACATTATATATATATATATGTATATATATAATAGTATGTGTTAAGTATGCATATGTATATATGTATGTATGTATATGTAGAACATTCAGAACGAACAATTAATTGTCGTGCGAGCCTGCGCCAACTTTAGGTCACGAAATTATTAACCCGCCTATTATGTCACGCTCATACATAAGCAAACATTCGAGCATTATATCCTGTGATTTATTACATCGTACGTGCGTTACAACATAGCTCGCGCCCTGAAGTTTACATATCGAAAGTAAAATAAATGTAGTTATTTGTCAAAAGTTGTAACGTTGAAATATCGTAAAAAAGAGACGTTCCAAAACAGAACAAACCTTTTTTACATAATTTCAAATGTGACTTTAAAGGTTGATGAAAACTCTCTTAAATATTGCAAATTCGTAATTCGCAATAATCAACTGTGTCTTTAACTTCTGATTATCGATTATCTAAATTTAGATTTTTGATTTCTGTTTTTCTTCCTTTTTTTCAACTATCAATTCTAAACTCAGAGTTCTTGGTTCTGTATTTTAAACTTTCAGCTCTCCACTCTTTATCTCATAATATAGAACTTTTAACTCATAATTTGTATAATTATTACACACAAAGGTAACACAAATAATAATTTAAAAAAAAAACAGTTAAGAAATTGTTACACATTCTGAGCATACATTCCTTTGGCGTATTTGGAAAATAAATGAGCTAGTTATCGGAACCAGCGCGATATTGCGAGCACGGCTATATTTGTGGTCGGGGATGTATTTTCGACTATACACACAACGTTATTGTCATTCCAGCCGATCGATCGATTTCTCCTGGCGCGTTCGCGGAAAATTAGTGATAATGATGCCGAAAAAACAAAAACGCGCGCACATCGCGAGCGCAACGGATCGCGCAAATTACGCACGAAACAATTTTAATGAAGCCGGCGCCCCATAAAGGATTACAAATTCAATCTTCTCGCAAACGAGAGAGATGACGCGCCGCCGGGCATTCGTAATAACAACTAATTTACGAGCGTGATAATGGAGTGCGAATTTTCGCCAATCAGCTTTGAGCCTCGCCGGTTTGCGCTTAAAAACGCGCACGCCATCCTTTTTTTTTGCCTCTTCTGATTTATTTGTTCGTCCTGTTCGCCAAACCTTTCTGTCTGCTCGCGATCTCGCTTTTGCATGCGATTCTTTCTTTTTTTTTTTTCTTTTTTTTTTTTTTTTTTTTTTTTTTTTTTTTTTTTTTTTTTTTACACTTCAAACGCAATTAGTGCAGTCAACGTCGATGGGTCGACCAACGGGGGATTATAATGACGGTGCGCGCGCAGTCGCGCGGCTAATGAGATCCGGAAAAATCGGGTCTTCGGTTTAACCCACCAGCCGGATTGTTAAATGACACTCGTTTGCCGTGAAGCCAGCTTCCGCATTTCGACCACATTCGGCGAGAAACTACCTCTTGAAACGACCAGAGGGACCGACGTCGTATCGTCGTCGTCGTGTCGGGACTTTTCTTTTTGTTTTTATACACCGTCGCGCGAATCTGTAAACGAGGCCGACACCTTGCACCATTATTTCTCTCTTTCTCTTTCCTCTCGCAGGTTTCGTATGCGAACCCACGAATGTCGCGCTTACTTCAATCAAATTACCCGAGATTTGTCATTAACCTCCGTACGTTAATTAGCGCGGATTAATGAATGGTCTTTAATCGCCACGTCGTTTACTAAATTCGAGCTTCAATACAACATTTGGAAAGAAAATAGAAATTTTATTTAGTTACTTTAAAGTTCACGAGAGACATTACAAAATTATGCTGGTGGTTAAGTTTGTATTTCTGTTAATATGTGAGAATTGCAATCATCTCGTTTAGATGTAGCGTCTATTTTCTATCGAGAAAAAGATAAGCCATTTTCGGGTGTTTTTTACTTGAAAAATATCGCACGTTCGCCCTCTGGGGTGACTGCGTGTGAAAGAATCGCAAACAACACGGGTGAGAGCCCAACACACCTCGATTTTTCAGCAACTTTTTGCGTCTCGTGCCCGGAAGTTGCGTGTGACTGCACGAATGCATCCACACACATACGAAAGTGCACGCTGTACTCTCTTTTGCGCCACTAAACGAGAGGGGTATCAATGCAGAATGCAATAAAGGAGAAACAAAGAGGGATATGATACAAAGAGAAAGAGAGAACATCATCGCAAACGAGCCCGTGATTCAGTTAAAAGGTACTGTGTTCAAAAATTGCGTGTCAAAGCCGAACGTTGCGTAATGGCGTTCATGCGCCAGTCTTGGATTATACTGGTCGAAAATGCAAGCGTGTTCCCTGGCAAAATCTTTCCTTCCGATTCAATTTTTCCGCATGATTTATTTCATTGCTTTGTACGACGTTCGATTCTTCGCATTTTCCTTTCATGCTTGTACAAAACGCGCTTCTCTCTATAATGGCACATACGTATGATATACGCGTGTATATATATCATGTATTCACTTTCTTATATAGAATTATTAAAAAATTTTTATTTTATATATATAAATAAAACATTATATTAGCCTCTTGAAAAAAAATCTTATATAATTAGTATATATAATTATATTTAGATATGAGGTATATTCATTAAAAATTCAAATTTTAATTGGATCATTCTTTCACGAACCATTTTTCATTTTAAAAATATTTCTCCAGATTGGTCCACATGATTTTTTCATGTTAGGTGCAACCAATAATGTTTTGGTGCCCGAGGATGCCATAAAGACGACTTTGATTAGAAGTAAATTCGTCGTCGCGGAAAAGACCGCGTTGCGATAGTGGACAACTGAATGTCAATGTCCATGGATATTGAACGAGAAAGAGGTCGAGCTTCGGAAACGACGTGGTTTTTACTAACGAACGCCATTTGGCTCGCGAACGGTGCCTCTCGAGCCGTTCTCGTTCGGTTATTTGTTCGCCTCGCGTGTGTGGAAAAAAGGAAAAAAGAACGGGAAACAATCCGCCGACCGAATCGGACGGATGCGAGACGCCAGAAAGTAATGCGCCACCAATTTCTGCCGGATCAATATTTATTTCGCGATCAAATTATTCGCGAGCAAATTGAAGTGGTAGAGCCGATTCTTCCTTTATTTCTGCTCTTTATGATTTTTTTTTTAAAGAAATAAGCATTGTGCGACAATAAGAATTGTGATATTTAAATACATTTGGTTCTACATTGTGCTGAATATTTTACTAAATCCGTTGCATTTATAATACTTAATTACGTGTGATGTTCTACAATATGTATGAAATTTGTATCGCGATATTATCATAAAAGTGGAGTATTTAACTTATATTCGTCTAATAGGTTTGACCTTTGATTGAAATGCCAATTTTTAATATATTTGATAAGATGTGATATTAGATTCAGAGGTATAAAAGTTAGCGCACAGGTTATAATTGAAACATGTGGACCGTTCTCGATAAATGATTAACAAAAGTTAAACAAAGTGAATTACAAATTCAATCTAATTTCTCTTATTCTTTTAAAGCAATCTCTTTTCTGTCGTGACTTCGACATTTCATGATTTAACCGTGTTACAATCAGAAAATACGATGTATCTACATATAATTACTAGAGATTTTATTTAATTGCAATATAAAACATTTTAATGATAGCTCATGATATTTGTTCCATTTCCTAACATTTCTTTTATTTTTCTTTCTCAAAATATAAATTAAAATTCGAGAAAATATTAATTAAAATAAAAAAAAAGGTATAACAAGATTGTCAAGAGCGCAAATTACAAATTACTAAGTATTACAAACTAAAAATAACTGGAATATATTGATATACGCCGTGATTTAAATGTTTCCAGGTTTATGAGTTTATTGATAGTTCATAAATCGAGTATCAAAATTAAATAAAAAATGATACAAATAGATGAAGCGTGAGCTGACTCGGATTTGACGTAGCCAGCTGAATAAAAGCCTGCGCTAAAAAAAAAGGGAAAAGAGAAATCAAACGAGAGAATAAAAAATGCATTTATTCATGCAGGTAGGAAGGGGAGAGGAAATATGCGCTTTGCCTCTCGCGATCCAGCAAGATTCTTAGCGCTGAAAGGAAGAAGGAACCAGCTGTTGCGTAATAACAATGCTAATAATAAGGATGAATTCAATTTTTTTAATTACTACACCGCGTCTATTCGTCGGGTGTTTTCCTGTTGTACGCAGAGTGAGAAGGCAGGGATCGTGAAGGGAAGAGGGGTGAAGGATTTTTAATTAAAAAACGCGGCGATTCTGGTAGAAAAAATTAATTGTGCGAACATATTGTTTATTTGTCGGCGCTTCCAGCATAGGAAATTAATAATTTGACATGGAGCATGTAGCGATAGACGAACTATAGCAAATTTCCATGCACTCGATTACACTAGGAAGATTAACAACAACTATTTTGCATATTATTTAATAAATTATTATTGATCGAATGTTTTTGCACGTTGCAAGTATACTACTAAATTACATTTTTATTTTGTCAAACTTAGCCATATTCAATTTTATATCACTATGCAAACACACCAGTTATAAAACTATATGTAAACTATAACTGTATATGTATATATTTGTTATCCTCTTGTTTATCCATAAAAACTGCAAAAAAATCCAAACTGACAGAACGTATTAGGATATTTTAATATTTAATATTTAAAATCGTGTTTTCTAAGAAAGAAGTAAACGTCACTCTTTTAATTGATTTGCCGTAGAAAAGAAAAACAGGTAGGACAAATCAGTATTTTAAAAAGATATTGCTAGAGAAAATAATGAATCATAATTTTCAGAGTTTATAGTTTTGACACACAAAAGAATAATTAACGATTTTAAATATAATTGTTATAAAAATAATCGATCGCTTTTAGACACTCTCGAGTAATTTCTACGCGAGTCGTGATGAATGGCGCGAGTACGTACCTTAAGTTCCAGTTACTTTCCGAACAATTGACCTCGTTTAAGGGCGCCTTAGAGTTCGACAAAGGGACGCTAGAGCCTTCGCGAAGGAGGAGAAAAGGGTTGTACGGGTCAAACCGAGTAGTTGTCTGCAAAAAAAGGGTCTTCGCACGGTACGACGCTTTATTTCGTCTCGAACTCTTGGTCCTTTTCCAATCCTCCTTTTCCCTTCTTTCCTTTTCGTCTCTTCAACCATTCGCTCCTTCTCGAAACACGTCGCATTGTGCTCCAAAATGGCGGCGTCTCGCGTGGATGGCGAATAAAGGGAGGCACGAAGAGCGGCGTAGGATGCAATTAACTCAGGACGAAGAGCTTAATCCGCGAAACTCCTTCGTCGTCACGTCCCCCTCGTACCCCTTTACATTGCAATTGCCTCTCTCTCTCTCTCTCTCTCTCTCTCTCTCTCTCTCTCTCTCACGTCTCTTATAAATTTTCGAAAAATTCCGCGGCCGATCGGCGAATTAAACGCTGGTGCACTCTTCCTCTCTATCTATCTGCCTTACACGATGATTTATGAAAGATTCCGGGCGATTATCCGCTTACTTAATTGACCGGCGGCCTCGATCGATTCCTAATTCATCACGGAGGTCCTTCGAGAACGGCATTCCTCGCGCAGGCTTCTCCATCGCCACCGGGATGGCACGTCCGCCGGCTTTAATGATAATTGCTGGCTTCGGCGTGACCAAAGTTTCGCGGCGATAAAATGTTTCATCTTGAGACACCTCATATCGCCGTCGCGCGCGTGGATGAAGATTTATGCGATTAAGTCCGAAATCTGCCAAGCCATTCTTATCAAATTCCGGAGAAAATGCAAATTGGCATATTTAAATCATATTTTCCACGCCAAAAATTTTGAGAAGAAGATTTATGTCTTATATTGTATACTTAATATTCTAAATAATTAAGGACACAAAACTTTTTATTTAAATTTCTACATCAACTTTGAATTATCAATTTGTTGTAGTCAAACAAAATATTTTAAAGATAAAGGACGACATTACGTAAATATAACTTTTATTAAAATTTTTTAAAGCAAGCAAAAGAAATTTAATATTTAATTGCTATTTCGTGTGTTGAAGTTTTTCATAATGACAGAGTTAGCCATTAGTATCTCACTTCATGTCGAAAAGACATTTATTATTCTCGCTGGAATTTATTGAGTAGATAAGAGGAGAAAAGGAAAATATAACCAGATGATCCACGTAAATATTTTTTTATTCCTATTGACGTTTAATTAAAAGTTGGCATAAACGTCGTGCATGAAATTAAAATGACAATAATTGTTTTTCGATAGAAAAAGAAATTGTATAAAATATTTTTGTTTGACAAATTAAATAATACAAAACAAGTATAATTAAATTTCCCCAAAAATTGTTAAGTATATTGTCATCAAACAAAAATAGTATGATTTCTAGAAATAAATTAGGTCAAGTTATGAAGTAATATTAAATCAAATCTTGAAATAGTGAAAAAAAAGTTTCATATTTCGTATCTTATATTAAAATTTTTAAAAATATATTTTAAATTTAAACTGTTAAGCAGTCTCACTTTGTATAAAATTGTCTAATTGCTATTTTTTAGAAATGAAGAATATTTAAAAAAAATTAGTCTTTTTCAGAGAAGAAATATGAGAAACTAGAAAAAGGGGGGAGGAAAGGAGGGAGGATGAAAGCGTGCCAACTCGCGCATTACTTTTCATTCGCATTCTACAACTCGAATGTCCTCGGGACGAGATATTTCCTCGGACAGAGAAATCTCATAATGAGACAGGACCGTTCCTTATCGGCCTTTTCCGCCCAATTAAAAACGAGGAGCCTCCTACCTACGACGCGATCGCGCGCAATGGCTCGGAAGTCATCCCCATCATGTCTGACGAGGGTGTCTCGGACGTCATTAAATCTGGAGAACGCGCGTCGCTCTCTTTTCCGAGAAGGACAATTGGAATCTCTTCTCTCGACTCTCCGATAAATTCCCCTTGCAGATCTAATGAGCGTGCCGTGAGAAGCGAATTGCAACGTTCATTCGATGCAGTTTTCGTTCGCCGTTGCAACTGTGACGTATCGCGCGGTGTGTTATTTCATACCGCCGGCATCTTTCCGTATCACGTGGATTCTGTGGATGGAGAGAGGCTTTGGTGGCTTCTCGTCTCTACGTTTTTGTGGCTTGATCCTCGAACAGAACTGACGCGCGTCTTCGGCTTCCCTTCTAACGTTAAGACGAGCTCGTCAGATTCTTTTTTCGTTATAACCTTCTTTTTTTGTATTATCAGATGCTTGTATGGGGAAAGAAATGGATTTCCCACGAAATTGTTTTTTTTTATTTATTTTTTTTTATTTTTTTTACTTCTATTGATTTATATTAATAATATCTAGAAATAGTTTAGATTGAATTTAGATGCTTATTACATGTATGATAATGTTTTCGTAAACTTCGGTAATATTCAACACGCTATTGTTTGCGAATGAATATCAGCTAATATTTCAACGGTTCCATGACACTTTTGGGAACGGGATGCAGATACCGTCGGTAGTTCAGCATAACGGCCGCTCCATTTCATCAGCCTCGTCGCGATCGTTACTTTCACGACTTACAATCCATAATAAGCGACTGGGAGATGTGAAAGGGGCGGGAGAGATAGGCGAAGGTTGATTGTGATTCCGTGCAGACGTTTGTCGGAATTCATGAAAATAGAAAGCCGAGTAGTCGAGCAATTTGGTAGTTCTCCCCGTTGAAAACGGTCTCGCGAGGCCTCCGTATCGTTCCCTCTCTCGCCCGCCTCTCATATTCTCGATAGAGGGTGACAAAGGAAATGGCGGTCGATGCGTCCCGGATAGTGTCGTCGCGACGCCTGTGTGGACGGCCGGAAGTTTATTACGTGGATACAGCCGTTCTTTCTTTCTCCTCACTCACTCTCTCTCTCTCTCTCTCTCTCTCTCTCTTTCTTTGCTACGTCTCTCTTGCTCGTGGATACTGCTGACTCGTGGAGATGAATAAGGCGACCGGGATTGGCGAGGTGGAGTATTGGGGTGAGAAAGACTAGATAGTACGAGAGACAAGGGGAGGAAAGTGGTCTTGAGCCATCGGTGTTTCCGATAGACTTCAACGGAGCCACTTAGCAGGCCTGCCTCATTGCTCGGACCTTTTTTTCCGGTCTTCTTCCTCCGCTTCGAATTCGCTCCCTCCGTTTTTCTATGTATAGAGTGTTCCTTCGCACGCACCGATTACCCCGCTTTTTAATGAAAGTTTTAAGAACGAGGTAGCTCGACCGAAATTTACTCAACTCTGAAAGGCGGCGATTTGTTCCTTCTTCCTTTCATCCCTTTTTTTTCTATCACAGTTTTTATGGCGCGATGAAAATTGAGCCGATCAAGATATCTATCAAGAATGTAGTATCGAAATGAATCTCTCAGGGAATGTCTCAAGTTTCAACAGTTGTTCTCGGAAAATAATAAGTTAAATAAAAGCAAATTAAAAAATTAATTAATTTTTTAACAATAAATGAATTTTGTTTTTTCTTTTCTGTTCTTTATTTTTTAAAAAAATTACTCTTATAGCCACCATTAGTATATTGTTTTAAATATTTTAATTTCTTTAACATAATAATATATTTTATCTGGATATTATGTACGATATTTATAATAATTAAGAGAAATTAATTCACTTCACAAAATAACGATTGCCGATTATTTGCCTCCAGCGATAAAAATGAAATGAAATCTTGAACGTGTGTGTGTGTGTGTGTGTGTGTGTGTGTGTGTGTGTGTGTGTGTGTGTGTGTGTGTGTGTGTGGTGTGTGTGGTGTGTGTGTGTGTGTGTGTGTGTGTGTGTGTGTGTGTGTGTGTGTGTGTGTGTGTGTGCTTTGAAGGCACCTTATACATAGTGCGTACACCTCACCTGCCAGTTTCGTCTTACAGAAAAGGGTAATCCCTCCATCCACTTTTCGTCCCTCCGGGGATTTTGAGAACGCTTTTCCGCCCGGTCGATCGTCGCCGCCGCGTTGGGTATGAATAAATATTAGAATTTTGCGGATAAGCCCCATTTTACGAGGCGATACTTGTTTCCGCGAGGGCGACGCGAACGGATCGATCGAACGATCGCTCTCCGTCTTGTCTTCCTCCTCCTCTTCCTCTTCTTCCTCTCTTTATCTTCCTTTTCAGCTCATGCCGACGGCGTACGGCACGTTCCGCCTATCAGCGTATTATTATATTTCAGTTCACTGGCTGGAATCGCGACTGATAGTTTTATAGAGAACATTCGCGCTGTGCTCGTTTATACCTTGTTGCCCGCGCAAACGTATTCATCTTAGATTATTATGCATGTCGTATGTATTATTTGAGCTCTACATTTATTGGTATTTGTGCAAATTTCTGTTGATTCTATTTTTAAATCCGTTTAAGAGGAGATAAAACAGATAATTTTCTATTATTTTTTAATAAGTCGATTTTTTTTGTTGCATATTCTTAGTGATTTTCATAAAATATAATTTGACTACAATACGATGAAATTATTGATCACATATACGATTGATCAAAGAATCTGAGATATAAAATATGTAGTTGTTCTCAAGAAATGAATAAATCTCGGCCAAGGTGAAGAACAGAGATGAAGGGGACGCTGTAGGGGATGAGAAACAGGATTGATGTCGCGGTTGATGTTGCGAAAAGGAATATTGGAAGACCAACACATGAGCAAAAATATATACATGCGAGAACGTAATAAACACACATAGGGACGCAAGCTTGCTGGTCAAGATGCTGGTCCCAGATGCGAGCAACGGGAATACATAATTACAATGTCCTCATGCTTGGAGAGATTCTCTCGGAGGTTAGCTGACTCCACTCGGTAATTTAGACGATGTTACCCATGGGACACGTGAATAAACGAACAATGGGAAAAGTCGAAAGAAGATTGGGACGTTTATGTTAAACACTGTTCCATTTCGTTTCTCCTGCCAAAATTTTCCCACTCAAGGATCGTATTAAACGAAGGCAGCAACACATTTTTGTGATATCCTTGAAAACTTCGACAACTCGAGATATTTCAACTAGAATCTCTTCTTAATTTATGATTTTTGACATCTCATCTGATCAAGATAAGCTTTCGAAATAACTCATAAATATGCAAGTAGACCAATAAATTACGTTACATTTTCTATTTTCTTAACAAAACGTCTTCATCGTCGCTCGTCGCCATTATCTTAAATTGCTTGGATGGGCATGGAAGAGTCGCGCAGCTTGCAATTGCGGTGAGGAAAGTTCCGAAAGAAAGAAAGAAAGAAAAGTACAGTTTTGCGTCGGCCCTTCCTTTCCTTCTAACCAAAATCGTTCCCGTTCTTTTCGAGCACGCCAATGGCCGTCGAACGGTTTTTTTCCCCTTCGTCGAGTACAAACGACTTACCGAGGTCTCTTTATGGGAGCGAAGGAGAGAGGGGAAGGGAAAGAGAAAGAGATGCATCGATACTCGCGAGCAGCGCTCACGTGAATGGAACGACCCGCGTTGTTGAGTGTCGCCGAAAGCACCCCTGAAAATTGTAGTATCCTCGAAGCCACACGAGCGTTTCACAGGCAGGACAAACGATGCGCGTCCGCATTTTACCTTCCACCTTCGTTCTGCTTGCTCAATCGCACGACACGCCGCCCGAATCGTCGATCACGAGAAGGAATCACGGATTTTTCTGCCCGATGAAAGTGCTCGGCTCACGATTTTCAATTTAAAGGAATGCGAAATGGTGGAGGGAGAAAGAGAATCTCGAGGGAGAAAACATTTGATTTTATTTTTGAATAGACTTATAAATTTGGGAATTTATACAAGTATGTGTTTTTACATGTGCATTACATGTGCACATATTTATTTCCTTAAAATACGTAAAAGTACCGTGAGCTATAATTATAGCTTTTAAATAAAAACTGTTATAGTTTTAGTTTTTATTTCCTCAGAAATTAGAAAACTAGGCTTGCAATGGGTAATTTATAAAATGCAAATTTATACTTTTATATTTAAATATCAAGTTGACTCGAGAAAGGTTTATTATTCCTTTTGCATGGACAGCGATAGTATTTCTACGAACTTCGTCGAAGCTATAACTGATGTAGGTTTTATCACTCCGTTATAATCCACGCCATTAAACCCACAACTGTGCTGTAGAATCGTATGGCAGCGCGAAACTAATTACACCACGCGATGAAAAAAAAAAAAAAAGGAAAAAGAAATACATATCGTGTCGGTCGAATCCGACGTCGCCGCATTTCGCCGTCACTAATTACGAGACGGACGTAGTAGCAGCGAGAGCAACAAAGATTATATCACTATCGGAAGATTAGGAGCGAATCGGATGGGAGGGGGGGGCGCGGGAGGGAAGAACGAAAGGCAATTCGAGGGAAACGGGCGCCCGGAGGATCGAGCTTTTACGAGCTTAGCTCGTCTCATATCACGTTTCCGCGGTGTTCATCGTACGTACATCTCGTCCGCAGACAATACGATCTGCCGTCGGGATAAGACGGCATCCCCCTTCATCGCGAAGAGCGATGGCCGGTCGCATCGAGTCCTCGCACCCTCACGCCTTGTAACCGGCGGAACACACACGTTTCATGAACATGGCACATACGTCGCGCTATCGCTTCGCACGCCGTTTGACACCCTCCCGTTTCCTCGCGCGGCGTGAGATCTTTAGGGATTTCAACATCTCCAGAAAGACTATTTTTGGCTCTTACTACCCTAAGAAAAGTGAATGTGACAACGAAATGTTGAGATATAAAATAGAGATATTTGTATGAATTGTGGAATTATTTTTTTCTGAGTAGTAATGAATTACCTTGTATCCATTTAATTACATAATACTCTAATTATTTTTAACATAAATATTTATTTGTATTACTTTATGTATTACTTACATCTGTGATTATTGGAAAAATTGGGAAAACCTGGAATTTTCAGGGAATTTTTTTTTTTCTAATATTCTGTCTGTTGTTTTAATGTTTAGGAGATAGATATTTATTTTAATAATTTTATAAAAGTTGAATTTTGTTGAAATTTGTTATGCATTATGTAATTTTTGTAACTTTTGAAATTGAAATTTGAAAATTTTATGCAATATTTAATAATAAAATATTAATTTTTTTAAAAATCCTTACAGTTTCTTTCAAATTTTTTAAATTTAATTATTGAAACTCAAATGATTTTTTTAAATTTAATTTAATTTTTTGGTTTATAAAAATTAAATGAAAAATATTAAAATTTTACAATAAATATATATTCATTTATTATGTAAAATACATTTAAAATTACTTTTATTTGAATTTTAACAAAGTAAAAATCAGAGAATTGTTAGGGCATTTTTTTCGGCTTTGAATAGACACTCTTATCTAATCTTGTTATTTAATGATGCGCTTGTATAGTTATACGGTTATTCTATCCAAGAACTAGTTCTCCGAATCTCACGCCGAGTGCTGTCTGACGCAGATTTACTTATTCGACGCACGCAAGTCGCCGACTTACGCACAAGGAAACAGGACTGGGATGTGCAATAGTACGAGCTTATCTCAGAAAGCGGGAAACGCAATAGAAGTAATAACATCCCTTATTACAACGTTACACGCAATATCGGGATCGTGAGTTCGTGTTTCACAAACGTTACCTACACTTAGCTCCGCTAGCTTGTTAGTAGCGGTAGCTATCTCCGCTACCCCGCCGCTGTTTATATACGTACATGTTTATGCGTTTCTGTGTGCGTGAGTATACATGCGCGAAACATATCGCGAAATGCATTACGTATCAATACAAATGTATATGCTTATACTCGTGTGACTGCACCGGTGTGTGATGTGTGTGTTGTGTGTGTGTGTGTGTGTGTGTGTGTTGTGTGTGTGTGTGTGTGTGTAGGTGTGTGTAGGTGTGATGCAGGTGTGATGCACTCACTGACCTCGCGGCTCTTTGTGTATTATGAATATATCAATGTGTGTACGTATGCTACTGCGTACGTGAATGTATGCGTATATTGCTTAATGCAACGGTAGATTGCATATACGAACAAAGGAATGCCGCTGCTAGACGCATTCGAGTGCATAGCGTATACGTGTGATGCGTATTACATCGATAAGCTGCGCTTACTCGCTTGGTTAATATTATATGGATGTGCATGTGAGCATACGCGGATGTATTACAGGACCGCGCATTATGTTTACGCGCGTTATGATGCGCGCGTTTATGCGCAACGCTCGAATTTGCGAGCAAGAAACAGGCATTTAAACACGTTACGTTCATTATCTGGCGCGGCGGTGTCGTACAAATGAAAGAATAACGATTACATCCCTCGGTAGCGTATTAGAACAACAAAGCTTGTAATTATAACAAACATCTAAAAATACGTCGAAGGGTTCAAGGAGATGCTCTATCAACAGATTTTTATTAAGAATCTGATCGTGTTATCTTGATGTAAGAATTAATCTCTTTTTAACGCGTTGACAACTATTATCGAATTGTTGTTTTGTCATCGGGATTAAAAGCAAAGACATATTAATGTCTAATTCAGAGGTTAACAATAGTGCTAGTTATATATGCAGGTGCATTTTGCTCTTGGTTAAAAGCAGCTTGTTAAGTTTATGAACATGAAAAAAAAATAGCGGTTCGAGTAAGCGTTGGCCAGTACTGCATGTGCAATATCGCGTGGATGCGCGAACAATTGACGTGGCGAGGTTATTAATAATAAAAACTGTACCTTCCATGACCTGACCGACCAATCAATACGATATTTGCGATATAAATTCAGCACGTTCGATATCGAAAAAATTTCGGCCTGAAATCAGTTTGAAACTCGTGTCATAACTCGGATTTTATTTTACGCAGAGTAAAATAAAGTTTACCTGTGTTGAAAATACAAGTTGCATTGTAGTAATATTTATTGATTTTTGAATATGAAGTCCAACTTTATAAAAGGATTTCATTGAAGTAAATATGTAAGCGCAATCCGTGTAAAAAAATATTGTGTAACTCTGCATCCATGCTTGAATAACAAAAATAGCGATATCCATGTTAAAAAAAGAGTAACGGAGCATCCACTCTCGATAATAATTTAATGCGTTGATTTTAAATTACTCATGAGGATCATGTATATGCTCGTACATTAAATTATCTAATACAATATATCGAATGAAACAACAATAAACGATGATGTCAAATTGAAATTCAGAATTAAACGTAAAATTAAAAACGCAAAATGCTGTTAAAATGAGACTTATAAAATAAAATTGATTTCGTTATTTGCAGTTAATTTTGCAAGAGCTTGTTTATTCTTTTGTATCATCTAGTAAAATTTGCTATATATGTATATATATTTATTATGCTATAATATATGTATATTTACAAATGCAAAATGATGATAATTGTACACAGGATGTATTAAGATAATATTTTAATATTGTTTTTTTTTTCTTTTTCTTTTTAATATCACTTCAAATGCAATATTTCCTAATACTGGCGTCTGTACATCTAGATACAAACATTTTAACTTTTAAAAGAAAGACGTCTAGCTAACTTAAATATTTTATTAATAATTTTGCTACATACATTTGATTAATTCTATATTAATATTAACACTAAGATATGTAATAATTTGCCAATTTATTAATATTATATTTTTCCTCATTAATGTGCGTTTTACTTTTATAAAGCATACATATTTCATAAGAAATCCTGCTAGTTCAGCTGATTTTTTATTCTCTTTAGATTTACCAATGCCTTGTTGAAAATACGTTTCATCTAACGATAGATGGAAAATGTTCTGATGGAATGGTCTCAATCAGAAGTCTGTCGTCATTTCGAGATTTTCCATTGAAGAAGTATCTTATTTGAATTTGCTTTTGTCTCAGAGCTCAATTATTGCTCGGTGAAACGGAAGATTCCATTCGCGATCGTAAAACAGAATATAAGTGTTTTTTTATCGCTTTGCCTATCAAAAGCTAAACGATTTTACGATTGTCATGGAAAAGCTTTTCTGTTTCCGATGAACAGTGTAGATTTCTTAATTTTTCCGTGCCTTCAACAGGTTCTAAAAATTAGGAAGGGCAATAAATTAATACTTTTCTCATTTACTCGTTAAGCCGGAACACCATAGAAGACATAGAATTTATCGCGTCTATAAAGTTTCACGGATCAGCCGTATTTCTTCGTTTATATCGTTTTTCGAATTTAACGCATCTCACGTATTAACACTAAATAAATTTAGTTAACACTAATGGTTCATAAGAAATATTACGGACAGTGTTTGCTAACTGCCGACATTTATTAAGCAGAATCAACAAATAACTTTATAAATTGCTTGTGATTTTATGAAAACATTAATTTTTGATCGATATACATTGTGTTTGATTAAACAATATTTAAATATAATAATCGAACAATTTATTTCAAGATTTCTCATTATTTATCTACAAATTCATTTATATTTTACATTTAATGAACTGGGATCTATATCTATAAATTTTAATGAAGCGTAAAGATAGAGAAAGATGGCATTGCCAAATTGATTTCCCAATACAAATCGCATTTGAGATTCCATACGTCATTAAAAAGCTTCCGTTTCAATAGCGCCGCAAATAAATATGGATAATCTCTGAAATTTCCGGCGGGTTTCTCAAAATAATTTCGCGATTGGAGACGGTTTATCCCGGAGCGATTGGGCAAAGGCGTGACGAGTTCTCGGGAGAGTGAGGAGGGTGGAAGGGGGCGGGGGGTGGTGGTGGTATGCGATCTAACCCGCGGAAGAACGCCAGTGTCGTAAGAGGATGGCAAGGAGCGCGTGGGGCATGAGGAAGAGGCTTGATGGAAGTTTACAGCTGTTTGCGTCGGATATCGATGATCGCGAGGGAGGCGGCGATGCAATAAAAAGCGAGCGAGCGAGCACGACGTTGCGGGAGACGGAAAAGAAATTTGCCTCTAAATTCCGCCGCTGCGTAGGGGGCGCGAGAGGGAGGGATGAGGGGGAGGGGGGGGTGATCTCCGGCAAACCCCGTCCTGAACCACCGCCCCCGGCCCGGAATAAGTAGATCGAGATTCGAGGCGCGCCTTTGCTGACGCTACTCGACTGGATGCCGCTGGAACGCAATAGAATCCCTTCCACCAACAGGATCCTCCAGGATACCACGATATCGCGGCTAAACGAAGCGCTTTCCGACTGATTTATCCACTCGATCGCTCAACCACCCCCTCCGTCTCTTCTTTCTATGCTCCTTCCACTATCTCTCTCTCTCTCTCTCTCTCTCTCTCTCTCTCTCTCTCTCTCTCTCTCTCCAACTGTCTCTGCATTCTCTTCCACGGCGCATAGGACGCGGCACGACTTCGCGGGGAATTTTTCTTTCTTGCAAAGAGTGGTTCCAAAGAAAATTTAAGTCCATAGAGCGCCTGTAAAGTATGTCGGTATTCCGTCGTGCGGAAAATGTTTCGACGCAGAAATATCGAAGAAGAGAGAATGACTAGAGAGTCGTGTTCGATAAAAACGATTGAGAGACTCGGAGAAATTCTTGACAATCATATGTCTTTTAAGCTACGAGAACCAAGTATATCTTCTACGATCGACATTTAATCCGATCGCGTTTGAACCGTACAAATATAAAATAAACATCAACATGATTTTAATTAAGTAACTTTGCAGCTCTTTCTATTTTAACAGTTATTGATATAATTGAGATAGCTTTAGAGATAGCTTTATTATCTTTATAACATGATATGAAATCGACTTTAATTTTTTTATAGAAATTTGCATGTATGTAAACAGTATTGCTTCCATCTCGATTACATAAAATTCACAAATTTTGCGTTATTTTTCTCATTTTTCCGATTGACAATATTGACAGAATCGAGTGATATCTCAATCCATATGATTTGCTCGAAAAAGATTTCCGCAGTCCATAAAGCAGACACTGGCCGAGCTTGATAGTCGCGAATCACCGGATTTATAATACATCCGCCGATTTGAATTACTTTGCGGGCGTGGGCAAATCTTTTTGATTCTGAATTCTGTGAGACTCCGTTACCCGACAAATCGTTAGTAATACGAGAACGAGCCGGAGTGTGGACGTGAAGAAAGAAGCGTGTGCGTATCCGCCGACGTTGCTTTTTCCGTTTTATCCGCCTATTTTCACCGCCACAAATCATTCGGCACCGAGGAAAATATGTTTCTCCGACGTGACTAGGCCCGCATTAAAGCTATGAAATCCAGAGAGCGATTCTTGAATTTTTCAATGTCGCCACACGATGATGTTTTAATTCTTTGTTAATGTCAGTGAAACATCATGATACAAATCATTTCTTCACATGTGCGTTGAATGTTACATCATAAAAATATTATTACGAGATTATAAATCAATCATTTTTTAAAACTATAATATCGAGGCATTAAGATTTTCGATTCACAAAACTTGTTTTATGCGTTACAAAGAATTGAACCCCTTGAAAACTTTTAAGAATGAAGATTTTCAAGCTGCAATTTGCGAGAGCTTTGATTTCTTCATAATTTTGAATAAATTCAAAATTAAAAGTTATAATATTCGTATTAATATTTATTTTCCATTACAATATTTCTCATTACAATCATCACAATTTTTCTTTATTTATTTCTTAATGCTTTACAAAGTGACTCCTTCCGTTTCGTTATCGCAATCTAGTCTGAGTCATCCAATCCTGCGGTGTCCGACCAACTTCACACATTTGTAAACCCATTAACGGATTTAAGGCGGTCCACAGTTGTCTTTTGCTAGTGACCGCCGCTTTTCTCACTTATGTACCGGAAGAAAGATTTATGGGCTACTAAATGATTCTACGGAATTTAATTGCTACTTTATTATCATGGAGTATATTTAGATACCCATTGCGCTGCGGGTTAAACACTAGCTTTAAAAAGTGACTTAAAGAGATATTGAATTTTTTTTATCAAGTTTATACGATATTAGAAAGTTTATTCAAGTTTTTTTTAAGTTATTTTATGCGTTAATAAATAAAAATATTTTTTTCAATTTAATTGAGTAAGCTTAACTGTGAAATGTAAAATAACGTATCTTTAATTGAAAAATTAAAAAGTTTTTTTACAAAAAAATTCAAACACTTTGCACGCACATATTTTGAAAATAAACAGTTTTAATCGATAAAATTCAGAAAATAAATATAGTTTTTATATCACACACATATATTGCAGTTAAAAATTTCTGAAACAATATTGGCAGTAATATCTGAAACATTTCAGAATTGAAATGTAGTAAATATCTGTCAATATTTTCCAGTATTATATTGTGTATGCGAGAGAGAAAACGTGAGATGCAATCAATATTTGCAAATATCAAAATTAACAATGTATTGGATAAAAGCTATGTAAATTTACAATATATTAGAATTTTTTCTATTATAAAGAATTTCTCATAAATCAGCAAGTGAGAACTGAGAACATCTTTAACGATTTCTTCGCAATAGAAGCTTCTAATGAACTTTCGTTCAATTCCAACGAACTGATTATGTCATGGATTATAAAGAAATGGAATCCAAGCGAACGACGAGATTTCAAGGAGATAAGAAATACGGAAAGACGTTTTTTCGTAAACTTCATCTGGAGCACTTCTCTGGAGGACTTACATGTCTGCTGGGCGGTTCATCGCATTAATAATACACGCTGTCACGGATGTCGACGACCGGATCAACAAAGTCGGCAACACGCGATGACGTTACTTCTTAATTGCCAGAACGCCTCGACTAATTACGTGCTCTATGTAAAATGTTTAGACGCGTCTGTTCCGCGTTTCTCGGCCGCGATGAAGTCAAGCATTGTCGTAGGTTTCTTAAACGCCACGAAACTTTTTCCGTCCATAAACGGTACAAAGTCTCAAAGATTTATTTTCTCTCTCGAGCTATTATTATCAGTTCTTTTCATCTAATGTAAAAACAATTCGCAATATTGGAATTTTTAAAATATCCGAAGAAATTTGTAGCGATGCAAGCGGTGATGCTCGCGTTCGTGAGCGATGAGATTCAACATGCGGAAAGAGACTGCGGGAACGGAGGCTCGCGATGATTTGAATTCAGCCGGCGGTATTATCGTTCTGATCTATGTACGATATTGCCGTCGGCAGGAGTAATAGTTAAGGACAATGGAATCTCGCGTAGCGATAGCGGCAACGGCGGCAGCGACGGCGACGACCGTTGACGGCCAGCTGATATAACGTATACGTTACTGCGGGTGACGGACAATAGCTGGTAATTAATTACCTACAAAGTACGGGGAGAGAGAGAGAGAGAGTTGCATTGTAGTCTGTATCTGGTATTTATCTTGAAACATCAACAATGCACCGAGAGACGTTGGCGCGGCGAGGCGGTGCAGCGAGGTGCCGCGGCGCGGGCGAGAGAAAGAGAGAGAGGGGGGGGGGTATGAAGCGAGTGTGCGAGAGGAATCTCCGCGCTTACAAAGGGATTACCGTAAGTAACGCAGCATCCAACGTGCGTATTCGCCTTCATTTACTGTTCCGTATTACTTACTCTTCGTTTCTGAGATTTCGTTTTTGGGATTTTCCATCAGACGTGGCTCGCTGCCTTTAATATTTCAAATATAATGCGCTTCTCTCTCTCTCTCTCTCTCTTTCTTTCTATCATATATAATGTATAAACATATTTACACGTATATTTATACACACAACAGGCACACATATCTTTATCTCATATATTCATTTTATCAGTTATCATATAAAAGCGAGAAATTAATCGTTCGGAATTGTTATTGTATATTTCAATCTTTTAGTGTGTAATTTTATTTTCCACTATTGTTTCATTATATTTCTTTACATCTATGTCAAATATTTTCAAAGCTGTTCTTCTTTCACAATCATTCTATATAAATTACTAATTTGTCCGTTTGAGGGCATATCACCGATTTCGTTATTAAAAAAAAAATCCCATTTACCGATGCTTTGATATTGATCACATCGCATTCGTTATATTTAGTTCGTTTGCAACTTTGTTTGAATTTCCCAGAATTGCATCGCTATTTGCAAGCAGAAAATTGATTTCACAGTAAAGGTTGTTGCTTTTAAGAAATATTCTATAATTTTGAAAATACAGAGCACAATTAAAATAACTCGACCTAATCTGTTTTTAACTCAACAACAAAAAGATTTTCGCTCATTGAGGAAATCTTGTGGTGTGTCCACGAATAAGAAAAGGGTCGGAAGTGCCGTTATGTGGAAATGATGTATTCCTAGAATGTATTTCCAGTACATCGTCGATTCGTAAGAGGTACATATGTAACTGTAGTTGAGGGTCGGAAATTCTCGTCGCATTACCGGCCAATCGTGTGCACGGGCCGTCGTCTGGCACGCCTAATGCACGGCACCTAATGCAGTCGTGTTTCGTGCGAGGTACTCACCCCCCTTCATCCTTGTTTCAACCCTCTCTATGTTACCGCAAGCTCGGGACACGAACGGTCAGATTGAAATCAGAGTCCGCGGGGTGAAACGGCTCGTGCCTTGCGGAGTAAAAGGAATGAAGTGTTATTCGGAATCGGCGATATCATTTGTATTCCGAGTTTATTTCTTCGTCAATTTACTTATCGATCGATCGATCGCTTAAGACAAGTTTTTGCCAATATTTAGCTTATGCGATAAAAATATGAAAGAAAAGGAGTAAATTTTTTTCTAGAATTATTAAAAATTATAAAAGTTAAATATAATATTTAGATGAGGAACATTTTGATGATTATGAACTTTACATAAATTTATTTCTTTGTATACATAGTATTACATTTTTTTATAAATATAATATATGGTATATAACCATTATAAATATAAATCTTGTATAATTATATAACATAAATCTGACATACGTATATTTTTTGCTGTTCTAGGTAAGCTTACATCTGTAACTTTCCTCATATATCCAAATAAGTTCCGGACAAACTTTTATCAAAATACGGTAAGACAAGATCGACTACTTCTGAAAATAAATATCTGCTTTGAACATAACTTTTTTGATACAATTTACATTTTTTTGATCACAAACTTTTGTAACGAGCTTTAGAGTAGCCCTAAATTTTTTTTCTTTTTTTTGAGGACCTCAGATAATTCGACTCGTAGACATAGAAATGTCATTCCGATAAAGCGCGCATCGTAGACACGCCGTCCCGATCCCTTTAAGGGCATCCTAATTGCGGCGATCGAGATCTGGGATGCGATCAACCCGGCACAGTGTGTTCCTTCGAGAGACACGAGGGTCTCTCGCCCGTTAGAAAATTGTGTATCGTCCAGTGCGAGACGCGTGTCGCCGCGGCGCACCACAGTGCACGGAGAGGAGAGATGCAATCGGCATGTAAAACAGGGCTGCTGCCAACGTACGTCCAGCCTTTCTTCTCTTTCTTCCCCTTGCCTTCTCCCTCCCCTCCCCCTCTCTCTCTTTCTCTCTCTCGATCAGTGCAGCGTTGTGCAGCGCACGAGTGTAGTCACGAACAGTCACGAAAGTGCGAGGAAGCAGACAGAGACGGTCTCCCGTCGTTCTTCTCTTCTTGTATTCCCCCCTCCCCTCCCCCTCCTTTTCCCCGGTGCGATTAATCCTTCGATCAGTACCGCGACTCCGATTTGATCTCCCGGCGCCTTTCGATACCTCGCTATTTATTAATCGGGACGATAATTTGACTGTATTTTAAGATATCCGCCTGCACACAAGAGAAACTTGATTCACTACTCGACTTTCGGTTATAACTAACAGGTAGCATGCGACCAAATAAGATTTATTACCTTGCTGAAAAAGCAGGCTTTCGTGCAAGTCATAGTTGATAATCTACGCGAAACGCGTAGCTCGTTCTATTAGTTTAATTCTGGAAAGCTGAAATGGCTGAAATCGATTAATATAACTTTATAAATAACAGCAGAAGTGAAGAACATATAATTTATTATTGAACGATAATACGTGATAAAAATATATTATTTAAAATCTTTTTAAAAAAAAAAAAAGATTTCTAAAATTATTACGTATGCTCTCACAATTTTATTACAAAATTTATTGCGATAGATTTGCAAGGCACGTATTATGAGGATGCAAAAGATTGTTCAATAAATTCACTTGATATCGAGGGGATAATGAAGGTTCACGGCTTGTCAAGGGTTGTTTCGGTTTAACATTCCGCGACAATAAGACGCGAACAATCACGCGAATGTGACAATTATGGAACACTTGACGCGCGTCCTACTTCTATCCTCTTCATCGAAATAGTTGGCGGCAGTCTCGTCTCGGGAGAAGGACTTTTGGGACAGACTTCGGCCACTCTATTCGACCTCGAAATGTCTTGGCATCCACCATGCGCGCGGTGGACTCGTTCCTAAGTGGCTTCGCGATTGGAGTACTTAAGTAGGACATGGCCGAAGCGTTAATGAATCTGTCTTGGGAATCGTCCTCGGTGTAGGATCAATATCCTTTAACGGACTCCTCCCTGCTGAATGTCCGAACCGAATCGATTCGCAAAATATTCAATCATGAGATTAACGTTTCTTCCTGAGGCATTGTGCTTGTGCTTTACGTTATTTCGTTATTGTGTGTATATGACGTCATCGTATTACGTGCGATATTTTGATCAATTAGATTGTGTATGATTTCATTTTATTTTGAAATAGGGAAAGGAAGATTCAACAAAAACGTGCGATGTGCGAAAAATAATTAGAACGTTTTTTGGGATTTTATAACTGAACTTTGTGACCTTTCCGTTCGACTAGGAATGTTTTTTTCAGATATTTATGACAAGAACGGGCGAAGTAGCGCATTGGAAACTGATTCTCAGTTGTCAAGCTATCCACCGACCCGCGCTATATCATCTGTTATATTATATCTGATCCCGTTGTGACACGGAATTATGATTCACGAGCAAAACATTTCGCGAACCAACGGCACTTTTTCTTCGGCTCCGTCGACATTCTTGAGACGCCGAAGAAAATAAGACATCACGGTTTTTTATTCATGTTTACAGGGAAGATCTCTTTTTCGCAAAGAGATGATTTGTGGCGCCAGTTTCTTTTCCATTCTCAACAGGTTGCATGTCCGAAATTCAATTCATGATTGTGATGGATCCCTTGATCCGCGACCTCATATAACCAGAATTGGAAAGGATCGCTGACATGAAATTTATGTTAGCTAATGTTAACTTACTGTATGTCAACGTTGTATCGATATCTTATAGCGAATATCATGTTGCATGTTGCTTCCTTTTGTTATGTACCTTTTGTTTGTCGTAACTTGAAAAAGAGACACATTTATTTATAAAAAATTGTACCATACACCGCATATTTGGAAAAATTAAATTAAATATCCATAATTTAATTAAATATCCATTAATTATTAAATTACAAAAAATGACTTTTTTAACATTCATATAAATATTTGCTAAGCATATTGTTGCATTTGTTATTACTTTGTAGTCATATCAGTAAAAGCGTCATACTGGATTATGAAAATTGCTAAAAGTGAATCACAATTTCGTGTCCGAACAGTAAAGGATTATTTCAATCCTCCTTGTTCCGGACGTTTTGTTTCGCTTCGGGAGTTTAACGGCGTTTATTCGCGACGCTTTTTTTGTCGCGCGCATTTCATCCCCCCCTCCCCCCCCCCCGTCGTAAATATGTACCCTGCGCCACCGTGTTATGAGAGCGTCGCGGAGCTCTCGTATACCGAGCGTATTGGAAGAACGAAAGAAAAAGAGCGAGAACGAAACCGAACCGTCCTGTTTTTATATTACGTTCGGTCCCCGCTCCCCTTCCTCGCCTCACCCTCGCCTCGTCCTGATTTTACAATTGGTACCCGATGCAGGCCGATACTGCATTTTATCCCTCGAGGGTGGGTCGCCTCGAGGGGCGCCTGGACGATTTTATTGGATGTGACATTCCCACCCTACGAGATCCTCGATCTTTCGCTCCATCTCTTTCGTTCGGACAGAAAAGGGCTTCAAATGGCTGCAATATCCGCTTGTATTGACTCCTGGAATTGGGAAAGCCTTCTGGTGTCCAACGGAGTTGTCTCATCTCTGGCATTATGCTAACTCCTTAGCTCCACGCACAGATAGATTTTTGTGTTAATTAGCATGTTTTTGTATTTGCATACATATTGCTTGCTGTATTTATTGCTACTGATCAGCTTAGTAAATTAATAAAATATATTGTTAATAATTCACAAATAAAAAAAACGGATAAATTGAATATAAATATGAGAGATATCTGCTTTGTTAATAATCATGTCGATGTATATATAATTGCTTGTAATTTAAAATTTATGTCTAAGGATACGATATTCATAGTTCTTATATTTAAGATTACTTTAAAATTATATTTTACAACCAGTAAGGTGGCTGTAAAAAGCTCAGTTAAGAGGACTTAAATATAAACACGGGTCATGAATACCGATTTTTCGATCTCTTTTTAACAAAATGTTCCAAATGAATATAAGAGATCATAAGCTATAAAAGAAAGTGCATGTGAGCGATTTTATCGAAATCGCATGTTTTAGATATCCGCTTTAGATACTCCCTCTTATTTGTATTGTTAGCGATCTAACTCTGTGTTTGTTAAAGTACGGACGGTCAAGTGCATACTGCTTCGAAGTGTCGTCCTGTTGGAAGGATTCCTAAGGGCGTCGTCTGGCGGGACGACCCGACACAGACTCGACTCGATCCGACGAAAGAGATTACGACCCTCTCTCACCCCTTGTTTGCCCTCACTCGCGAGCCACGAGAGCCGAAATAACGTCTTCCGCGCGGCGACGCGCGGCTACGGAGCTGTTAACGTCGCACTAAATCTTGTCGAGGGTGCGGAAGGGGAATTACGTTTTCGTTTGGGCATTTCGCCCGATGGATTGTAAATCGGAGTGGAGAAGCTTTCTTATAGAGTCCCGGGGATCCCTTTTCTCTTTCGTAATCCGGTTCCTGTCGCTGCAGTTTATGCACGCTCGCCACCCGATTATTTCTTCCACTTTTTTTTATGCGTTATGGATTGAAAAACATTCTGGTAAAATTTGTATAAATTTTAAAAATTTTGAATTTTTTCTTGTCCTAATTTTTATTTTAAAGAATATTCAACAATTAATTTTATTTTTACTGTAATATTCTTAATATTATAGGAAATAAAGGAATGTAAAAAATTGATTGGATATTAATGAAACATTGAAAATACAAATAATTATCCTGAGTTCGAACCCAGTCGGTTAATTTCTCTGTCTTTTACAATATTATCCCGAAAAGAGTAATGGAAGCTAATAAGATGCATTCATTTTTCATACATTAAAAAAACCTATATTGTAATGCTTAATCGCATGCGAGAACTCTTTTAAAACATTTTCAATGTAAATGCTTCAAGATAATTCGTTCCATCCGCTAAAAATGCTGTTTATTTCAAGCGTGTCTTCGTGTCTTTTAGAGAACATCGCGTAGCAGGCCCGAAACACGCTTTGTTTGGCTCATCGCCAAGAATCTAATATTTCTCAAAACGGCTACCATATATCACATTGAAGATGCATCAACGCCCTTGCGAAAATAATTGAGTGGGTTTTGAGTCTCTGCTTTTTTTGATTATAAATCACTGGTTTTTTCGGCCATGCCTCGCCAATTTTCCGCTTTGTCGCTTTATCATTGCGTGGGCCTACGCCTTCCTTTCCTTTTCCGAGAAATCTCCGCAAATTTTCTTTATTATTACATCACGCCGCAATTTACATTCGTATGATTGAAGTGATTCTGTATTCTGACGGATAATCACGCCCACGAGAAGAATCGCCGTGAGCGACAGCAATCGCAAATGTGACGTTACTTATGTTAATAGGTCCCATAGATCACGCCGGTGGACAGCGCAATAACCCAGATTCAAACGTCGATGATTTAGGACGCTATGCAAATGATATCTGGTGCGACAGGATGCAATGAAACTGTCGGGGTTTATCATCTTTCACCCTGTGTGCCTCTCTTGCAACATCTTATCTGTTTGAATGTAAATCTGAAGTCCGTATCGAGAGAAACATACGCAATTTCTCGCGACAGCATAATCGCAATACGCGATACGTTTCGAAATGCGATTTTAACATTTTACACGCGCACGCACGTGCATACATATACGTTATAATAATCACCACACTGGCTAATAAGAAAATATTTTAACTAAACTTGATGAGTATTAAAGATAATTGTGCAATGAAAAATGATAATTTATAATAACTAAATTTACCGGACGAAATTGCAAAACCGAATTTTAACCAAATTAACCGTGTCGTACTCATCAAAATTTTAATTCGCAGAACAAAGCAAATTTTTTCTAGTGTGTGATTTACAGATCTCTCGGGGATGGAGCTGTTCTTCTCGCAGCACCGCGAGTCAAAAGAGCGTTTACCCGTCGTTGTAAGACGATAAATCAAAGCGAATCGTCGCGTGTCCGCGAGAACGTGTGCAACTGACACGTGGAGATGGAATTAGCGTAGCACGTAAAGCTCACGCTCGAAAGCTCGCGGAATCTTCCTCGGGTGGAGCTTGCGCCGAAGGCGGCGGACGCCTTTTTGACTGACTTGAACGAGGGGCAACCGGCAAAAATACGAACAAGAACGAACGCGGCCCCAGCAGCCATCATTTAAAGTATCGCCGGCAATTTATCATTGACCGCATTAATGGCACCGGAATTCCGTGTATTCCATTTGTATCTGTCCCCCACTGGCCGACCTCCGAGCCGGAACTCTAACCTCGTGCCAAAAGAAACGGACCTGCTCGATCACCCTCTCCCGCCCCTCCCGCCTCGGGGGGGAGTTTCACCTTCTCCACCTCTCCTCCTAACGGCAGTAAAAGCCGCGTTATTAATTCAGGAAACGACGCCCGGCGCCGTTTCCACGAAGGAGGGAGGGAGGGCGCCTAGATGCTGTAGATGCGTGTAAAGAGAAGAAGAGAAGAAATCTCTTTCTGCTAAAATCGCGATCTTTATGGAATCTTACGAAGATAGAAAATTGATATTTATTTCGTATCGAATTTAGAAATAATAAAGATAATGTAACTGATTTTCATAATAAGATAATTTTGGCAGTTATATAAATTATGAAAAATTTCATAAAAAGATTAAAAAGAATATCACATTTTAATTTTTTTTCAGAATCAAATTTGTTTAATTGTTAATACAAATAGATAAATTAATTCGAAAATTTTATTTTTACCGTTTAAATAAATCATAATATCTCACGCTTGTTTTCTTCAAACACAAAAGAACATTTTGTTTCCAAATTTTCCTCTTAAAAGGAACATAATTACAATTTTATGCAGCGGACTGGCTTAATTTCGAGAACCTCTCTCTCTCTCTCTCTCTCTCTCTCTCTCTTTCTCTCTCTTTCTCTCTCTCTCTCTTTCTCTCTCTTTCTCTCTTCTCTCTTTGGGAATAGACTTCATGTGCAGTTGGGGAATGGACGATAGCATAGAGTCGGGCTAGATTTCCCTCTGTGCATTTTCCAGCGAGGGGCAAAGCGGCCGGCTGGCTTTTCTTTCGAGCGTGCGGGGAGCGAACCTGCGGCTATATCCTGATTTTGCTCGAGGTGGAATCGGGCACAGCCCGCGGACCATCTGTCCATTTCCTCAGAGAACGCTACCGTTCGCCTCGGGGAGTCTCGGCCGGTGCTCGAAATCGAAGCCCGGGATCGACCTTCGTCGGGAGTGCGAGCGAGAGAACGGAGAGAGAAATTCGGCGATGATTTCTTTTCTTTCTTCCCGTTCCGCTTCGGGTTCCGCTCCATTCCTGCTCTTTTCCGTCCTGCTGTTTTTTCTCATTTTACGCGGATCGCCCCGGCGGTTTTGTTCCCGCTACGTATTTTCCACCCGCTTTTTTTTTATTTGATGCTGGATAAAAACTGGAGTTCGATCGGGGAGACGCGATTTTAGGTATATTAACCCGTTTACATCGGCTGAACAAATAGACTATAGATCATCCATATAACTTCCGATCTTTGTTTGGCAGACGGCCCATATCGTCGATAGTATCTTATGAGTACTAAAACGTACTCGTGTACCATATAAGATTACATTACGATGTAAAAATGTTTTTCCAAATAAAATTATAAGGTATATTATATATAATGTATATTTGTTCTTTATTCCCGCTTTCATAAAATAGTTTCACTACTTTTTTACAACGCATAACATTGGGAGTGCATCCAATATTTGACATTATTATACTTAAATTTTTATAACTTCAGAAATGTGTAATGCTAATAATAGTAAGCAGTAATGACATACATTTCACTGTATGAGATTGATGTTGATAAGGAAAAGATGGACGCTCGAACGATACTTTCTGAGAGCTCTCTAATTAATTAATTAGTCACATCTAACAGCTTAAAGTCACAATTGCCTCTTTTCTCTTTGCGGAAGAAACGGTCAAAAAAATTTTGTTCTAAATGCGTTCTCTGTTACTCCGATAAATATAAATTGACATAATTGGCATAATTTTACATTGTTAAAGCCGATATAAATTAAATTCGTCTTTTGAAGAAAACCCATTTGTATAATATTTTGGGCGTCAACCACTTGATACTTGGTGTCATCACTATGAAATGAGAACAGCATAATTTTTTTGCAAATGTTCACTTGATTTTATCAGATAATCTAGAAAGATTACGATAATGATAACTGCTTCACTAGATTTTATTGATTGCTCTTCAGTACTCACAATCAGAATTTAACAAAGATCCAAATACGGATTGCGTCAATGAGCTTTCTTAGCGCAATAACCTAGTATTATTATAAATAATATTCAGTTTTTCTGGGAGAGAGAGACTAGATTATTAATAGCATGAAAACAAAAGCAAAACAATATCAAATTTAGTATCAACCAATTCAATTTCATAAAGTTTTACCTGCCAACTGCAATAACGGTGCGCGCAGTGATGCATAATATTTGCATTACATTTAATGAAACGTTAAACTCTTGAACAAAATACGTGTGAAATAAAAAATATGGATGCAAAAATATGAATTTGTAGAAGTCGAGCGGGAGAGGGACGCGGGGGAGGTTGGTTGAGGGAGCCAGTTTGTTTAATCCGACAAGTGTCGGTAAATATGGACGACAAATAAAAGACTCCGTAGTGAAAATTTTACAACGTGCACACATAGGAGGTGGGACCGAAATTATACAACAATACAGTGCTCGTTGGAAGCCTGACGCCAACGCGGATGGAAATTCAGCTTTAATATTTCTTTTGTGCCTGGTTAGACATCCCCCACCATTCCCTCGGGGCCGAGCGAGTGGGCGCCCAACCCAATTATGTAAATTTGCGATTACATAATTAAACAGTTACCGCGACAACAGGAGAGGAAGATACGAAATTTTCTGTTCCTCAACCTACCTTTTCCCCTTCCTCTCTCGAACTAGATTTTCCCCCTGCGAATATTTTGACAAATCTGGCGCAGATGTCTCGTAACTTATTCCGTTAAAGAGAAAGGATAAAAAAGTATGTCAATCTCTGAACTTTTTTATCGATCAGTCGATCGTGTTTTATGACGGATGTCTCTCAATCATCGTGTTAGCAGATGAAATAAACTGTATATAGTTTTCAGGGCATGCATGCTTTTTTTTTGTTTGACAAACTGACAAGAGTATTAAAAAAGTTATCAATTTTATTATCAGGAAAAATAGATCATTAAGGTTGATGATCTAAACGCGAATGACCTGTTCTTGCTCTTTTTCTTCCTATTACCGTTCCTCTTATCGTCTCATACCTTGTGCAAATTATCACGGATAATCGCGTAAACGATGTTTTCCGCGTTACATAAAGCAAATAGCTGCACAAAGCGATGACAAATATAGAGAGAGGACAATATAATGAGGCCATTAATTTAAAACTTATATACATTAGAGACTCTCAAAACAAAAAATTTATTCTTATATATTATTTAATTAAATGAAAGAAATCAAATTAAAAATATTTTTAACCTATTTTCTTAAAATAATGATTATTTGTATATAATCTTTATATAATTTTTTAATATATATATAAAATTGTTATATTGTTTGCTGTACATGAATTGTCATGATAAGATTTGTTACTATAAGAAAGCAGAAGGAGGAAAAAATGCGTATGCGATGCTTCATAATTTTCCCGTTAAAGACGGTGCAACGATCGCCGTACGCCCGTTTTGTGATCGTAAAAAAATATGAATCTAAGACAAGCCGTCCGTTTTTTTATCTTTATCGTCTATCTTTGAATTAAATTCGGATAATAGGTTATCTAACGTCGGGCCGAGTGGTGAGGGCCTCACGATCCGGCTTTATTGCTTCTTAATCCCTACGCAGTTCTTGTTTATTTTCCGCGCCCGTTCCCCTACGCATGTTCTTTTATCGACTCGTAATTTACACGTTATCGCTGTCAGGAACGGCCTCGAACTGGACAGCTTATATTTGCGCACCTCTCAGCCATGATTGCTATGGACGTTCCTCAAATAAGTATTTTAGTCTCCGCCGCAACCACCATTTCCCGGGATTTGGGGGATGTCGTTAGCAATTACGTATACGAATTGTTATTTTGCGTCAATCCATTTGGATTAAAAATGATCATTTTTATTTCGCCTGGGATCGAGCCATGAAGCCCAAAAAAATAGATTCATTAAGTGACATCTTATCATTTGAGCCAGATAATCTCCAGAGACAAACGTTCAATATATCTTAACAGCAACAGTATTAAAGATAGTTATTTATCAGAAAGTTGTTGCAAATAATAATACTTCTCGTATTACAAGTACAATATTAATTATATTTTAACAAACATTTTTTATTTTTCTAGATTAAAATATAAAATACATTTGTCAATTTATATTTATTTTTTTTAGTAGTCAATTGATACTTTCAAATCAGATTTAAAAATAATCATATAACTCTATACAAATCATAATTTTATGTAAGCTTCAATTATGCAAAGAATAGCATTATATTATTTATAAGAAAAAAAAAATTTTTTTCTTTCTCTTCTCACGTCCTAAATATAAGTACACGTAACAACTAAGGGACAATCGATAATCATGTCATCTCGGGAAAACTAGCAAGTTTCAAGAAAGAAAGTTATTAGTGAGAAAATTTGTATTCTTGCGTGTTCCTTCATGTATTTTTTCCCTTTGTAATCACGTGCGGGGTATCGATCGGTATCCTTGGATGTCGATCCTTGTCTAAGTCGGCGCAATGTGAGGATGAGCGCTGTCCGACTCACCTGCCAAGTATGCGTACCTGTGCGTTCCTTTTGCTACCTAGGTGGTCCGGGCCGCGTACACGGGCGATCATTTTTTAAAAGAGTTTTCAGTTCAGCGTGCACGCGGCGCGCGCGAGCTTTATTCTTCATTATGTCCGGTTATCCATCTTCGAGCTTACTGCTCGTTTTTTCGGTCGGGCGGGGGAGAGAAGGGGAGATAGAGGGAAAAATAGGAGGGATAAAGGGAGGGGGGGGAGAGGGTGAAGGGGAGAAAGGAAGAAACAAGAGTCGGCTTTCGTTAGAATATCGTCGAAACCGACCAGGCGCTTTCCCACACGAGGCGATTTTATTGCCCTCTCGCTGTGGCGGTACTAAAAAGCGACGGTAATAACATCATGCGATACACTCGGCATTCACTTAGCCGTTAACGCGGTTTGACGTTATAAGAAGCTCATTACTCGCGGAAACTTAACGTGGATGCGGAGAAGTAACTACATTGCGATTAGCAACGATGATTTCCCTCGAATTACGTGATTTCTTCATTATCCAGGCCGCCTTTCTTCTTCCTTCGCGGAACGCGCCTTAAAGCGGATTACCTTACGGAAGGATTTTTTTTTTTATACGATCATATGCCTTCTTTATAACTTATTTTATATGTTCTTTATGCAACTAAGATGCGATAATATTTTAAATTTAGGAATGCCTTACGTAATTTTCGCTTACGCCTGCAAGCGAGCGTTTTGTGTAAAAATATTTATCATATTCTATTATTAGCTGAATTCTATACTTTTTCCATAAGCACTTTTTAAACATTTGTTTTTTTAATAAACCAACGTTAATCCTCATGCCTAGTCAAGAACTTGCCGATCCATGGTAAATGCAATATCGATACGCGAGCCATTCTTGTAAGCCTCGACACGCGCCGCGCGTTTCGATGTCGCGGCGCCGCGCCGGCTGGTTTAAAAGGAATTTTTTTTTAAAGGTACTGAAGTCAGAGCACGAACGCCCGGGGACAAACGAAATTGCAGATAATTTGTAATTGTGGCAGTGCATAGCGACGCGGGCGGGAAGGGACGAGGGGAGACGAGAGGATGGAGATAGAGTCAAAGAGCGAACGAGAACATACGAAGGAGAAACGGAACAAAAAAAAGAGGAACAAAGGAAAAATGCGAGCGAGACAGTTGTTTTCCGACGTAAACGAAATTACAAGGAAGCTAACCCATGCGATGCGGACTCAATGGTCGTCGAAAACGTTTCCCGCTTTCATAGTCGCGGTCTCGTTCCACTCGTCTCTTTTTTTCTTCCTGTCTCTGTTTCTACGCCGGCTTTTATAGCACCATAATTTCGCGTATTAGGCCGCCCGCGATTCGTAGCTACGCTATTTCATTGCGAGACATTTAGCATAAATTATGAAACGATTTGTACGCCGACGCATGCTTTGAAAGTAAGCAGGAGAAAGCTGGCATAACAGGATACGACAATCCTGATTAAATAAAGAATCGTCCGGTAATGATAATTTCTGCTGGCAACATCGCAAACATCGTTTTTAAACTCGTAAATTATTTATCATCAAGTAAATAATATTTTAACATAGATACAAACACGTTGCAGTAAATAATATATTGCTACGAGAACTGCAATTTTTCTAGATTTTTTTTTTTGTTATCTGCACACGTATATTTTTTTTGTGATGTAACGATGAATGATATATAACTTCTTCGAATCGTTACATTTGCCTCTTCCTCTTGAAGTTTTTTCTCTTGAAAATCAATATTGACTCCGTCTATCGAAAATTAGATTAGTAACAGAAATTGATACATTTCTGTTTGATTTTTTGAAGTTTCGTATATTTGAAGGTATATAGGTCGCGCGCGCGGTAACGCCTTATATATATGTGTGTGTGTGTGTGTGGGGTAGAACAATTCTAGAGATAAATGTAAAAGGAAAAAAAGAGGGGAAAAAAGAACAGCAAAACGTACGCGATACTACTTTGAAGTCGCCGGGCTTGGTAGAGAAAGAAGGTTCCGAAGAGGCTGGCAGAGATATCGCCGTGCTGTTCGACTAAGCGCTTGCAAGAGCCAAACCCCTCGAGCGTCCGGCAAAGAAATTCCGCTCGTATTTTTGTGCAAGAGCTCGCGCGACGTCGCTCTTGTACGATATTAAAGTTCGCGCGTAGCGGACTCGAGAGGGTGCAAAAAAAAAAAAAGAATGGAAAGAAAAAGAGGGGGGGGGAGGGAAACGAAAAACTGGTATGAAAAATTCATACGTGCCGTTACGCCGCAGCCGTATTAGCCGCGGAAGTTAAGATAATATCGCGGTATAATACGCTCGCGCGAAGCGAGAGGATCTGCATACGCGAGAGGCACCGCTCTCGCAAAATTCCTGGAGTCCCGCGGCCATGGCGCGTTCGCCAGTTTGCCGCTTAATCTTACGACGTCGAACGCGAAGGGAGACCACCATGATTCGACGCTTCACGCTTCGTACCAATTTGTTTCAAATCACAGGATGGACGATATTTTATTTCCCTTTCGCCCGTTATATGCTTTGCGTATCTATCTCGTTATTTGCTTACTTATTTGAACTCTTATTTGGATTCAAATGTCTCATAAGAATATTTCGAAGAACTTGTTTTATCGAGGTATTACTTAATTTTAATGACAGATTCTTTTGCATATATGCAAATTCTTGTCTATTTTTGAGTTTTCCTTAATGAAAATGTCGAAGAAGATCATTTGTTATTGTAATTTAATTATTAATAATCTTGACGGCCAAAACGTCTTTGATAATAATTTGACTAACAAGTTTACTTAAAATTAACTTAAAACTGACTGACTGGTACAAAATTCACTTAAAATTACTGAAAAGATCAATAATTAGCATTGCTGTCTGAACTGCTTTTCGTAGTCTAATAAATTAACTTCAAATTAATCGAAAAGTTTACCACTAAAATTAATGCTGAGGATTTTATTATACTTTATTTATATATATTATATAAATAATTATATTTATTTTATTATACTTTATTTATTTATATAAGAGTTTCGAAAAAAGTTTCTAGAGCAGACGATAAATATAATTGAAGCTTTTCAAGTTGCCACTTATCTTATTTTGTCCTGTTGGACCGCGATCGAACGAAGACGGATCTGTACACCAGTGACCTCATAAAGTGCCGCAATTTCCGGCGACAACAGGGAAGGAAGAAAGACTTTCTGATTCATCGCGTGGCAACACGCGCGCGTTTTAACTTGCAGTGCGGAGAAAGTCGATAGAAAGTTGAAAATCCGACCGTTTCCTCCCTCGAAAGTTTTCGGTTGGCTGCCGGAAATGGACTCTCGTTCGAGGCTTCGTCGTCGTCGTCGTCGTCGTCGTCGTCGTCGTCGTGGTCGTCGTCATCGTTCAGGTCGCCATCACCGTCGTTGTCATCGACATCATTCTCGTCGGCGTTTCTACCTTCGGTTTTCCGCTGCCGTTTTTATTTTTCCGCGGTGCGTCTTTCACCCGGGAGCTTTTTATTGGCCGCCACTCCAATGTTCTTGTTTACTATTTGCAAGTATAATTTCGTAGGGCTTAAGTTAATGGCTTTCGCGTATACATTAGCTGTAAATATCCGCGAGAGATGCTATCGCCTGTAATTGGTTCTCCACCCTTGCTACCTCCATGACCACCCTCGTGCGCACGTTCCCTTCGCACGCTCGCGAAATCAATTTGGTTATTATTCGAAAACTTCGCTGCTCGGTCTTCCCTTTTATGTTTACAGTATATTATGATTATGATCGATATTTCTTTCGGAAAAATGATCCTCGTTGAGCAAATCATGAACTAGTTGTTTGTCTTAAATTTCTGTATAATCATAATATATTTATTTTAACACAGTCGAATTAGAGAATACGATAACTGATTATAATTTAATTAATAATGTTTATAGTATGAACGGTAACGTTATAATTTAATAGTGAATTTAAAATGCTATTTTATTCCTTTTTTATTCATTTTTTACTTATGCGCTTATAAATATATAATATTGTGTATGTATAAATAATCATTACGTACTTCTTGACCCAATTCATAATATCTTTTCATTTTATCTGCTGTGTTATCTCAATGCTAAGAGTGACTCAAAAATCCGATAAGCACTCGCTCTCTGACCTCTGTCCGTTTATCCGTTCGCCGTTTTACCCTTCATGAAATCTCTTCGCCTTCTCTCGCGCATTCGCATGCTGCGCCTCGAAACGAGCCATGGACTTAATGTCGTAATTAAAATGCACATGGTAAGCTGCCGCCACAACGCCGTTGTCCCGCGGCGATGACTAAACGAGGCGAGGGGCGAGGAGGGTCCGAGAGAGTGGAAGCGGAGGTGGGCCCCTCACGCGCGTTTTAAGGGAGGCCCGGGGCAACTCGCTTTTACCTCTTTTCCCCCTCCGCCTCTCGCCTGCCTCTGATCCTCCGCTCCTCCTCTCTTTCGTCTAATACCACACTCGCAGAATCATCCCCGAGAAATATTATAATGCCGCGCGCTATTTGTCCCCACGCAAAGCACGGGGAACACTTTCCGGCGAGCCGCGGATGTAAACGGTCCCGTTAATGAAAGCGGAATTAAGGCCGCTGTCACGCGGCCGCGCACACGTCTTTCTCGAGCGACGAGGCGAGGTCGCGGTTTAGGGGGGTCCATGAAAAATTACGTGTGCTCGCTCGTCTTGAATTATGGCGCGCTCCTTCCGGCTGCAATTTCAAGCTTGCTATTTGGAGCAAGATATTCTCGCGTTTCTGCTTTCGCAACTGCATATAGTTTGGTTATATAATTGAAGAATGGATCTGCAGGAAAATTGTAAAAATTCTGGTCACACAAATATATTTATTTTTAATCTTTTACATTTTGCTTTTCAATTCTGACAATTCTGACTGGGAATATCTTTATAATTATCTTTATATATCTTTATATACTTTTCAAAAATTTATGTTGAATTAAATTAATTTCTTTTTCCGTTTCTTGGAAAATTTTAAAAGTTTTTGTTAATTAAATATATGAATATAATTTTCATATACGATCAAATATGAATATTAATTAATAATTATTAAGTCTTAGTCAGCTTTATGTCAAATATCCTTATGGATCGCTTTTAATTTAGAAGATGGTCTCTATCAATATATATAACATTTATTTTACAACCTTTAAAGTTTTTACAACAGAAGCAAACGAAAGCGACTTGAATTTGCCGCAAAAAGAGCCTTTTAAATGGAAACTGGCTGCACTTGCATCGCGTTAGCATGAAAGCGCTGTGGTTCTTTGTACCGTACTTTATTAGAAAAATGCGATAAAACTTTAACATCCCCGCTTGTCCCCTCCTTCTTTTTTTATTGTACCTGCGGGCGCCATCGTTGTACCAATTAACGTTTGTACTTACTGGACCAAATAGCTCTCGCATTATAATACCTCTCATGGAACAGTTATGGGAGAAAAAATAAACGAACAGAAAGAAGGGTCGAGACTCTCCGTATGTCTCTTAAGCCCTTCTTTGAAGGAAACGAAATCCATAGATCGCAACACGGGGTTTCTGTTATTCTCGTCACGATATACTAATAAAATTAATGATAGGTACATAATTTCTCTTAAAAAAGGAGCAGCATTTTTTCCCTCATATTATCTTTAAAATGGAATTTTTATCTTAATGTTACGCACAGAAAAAAAATGTACAATGCATATTCTTAACTTGATGTCTGTCGTAAAAATCCTGGTATATAATTTGTTATTAAAAATTATGGATTTTACAATTGATGAGTTAGTTACATGTATGTCGATATAAATCATCGAATTGTACGTTCGAATCGAATTCCGACAAAGGAGCAAAATGTTGCCGCTATGATGGCAGGCCCTTTCTTCTTACTCGCGTGACACATTTTTTGACACTCTTTGACACGCCTGCTCTTCGAAAGATTGTCGGTCGATATCAACACTTTTGAGCGGCTAACGCGGCTCCGTTTCAAGTCATTATGTGCACGTAACATTCGGTTCCCCCCCCCCCCCCTCCCGTTGCACATGCAGGCGGAATTGCGCTGTAAGAAAAAGTCAGAAGCACGAAGACCGACCGCTTTGGATTTACGATCGGAACTTCCATGCTAAATGAGCGATCCCGTACATGAGCGAGCCTTCCCTGCATAAATTTCCTTTCTCCCTCGGGAGCGAAAATATTTGATCGAGCTCGCATATTCCTAGCGAACGTGTACACGATTCCGATTATTTCAACTATGAAATGAAGTGAATCTAATGCCCTCGCGGTCCGAAAAGAGTTAACTGGTTATTTGCCTTAATGATCGCGCTGCTTTTGTAGCGGCAAGAGAACGCCGAACGATCGTGTAATGCTTTTCATTATATTTCCATAATCTTTACTTGGACGTATTATAAAACCATGCGTCGACAATTGTTCTTTTACGATTATTACGTGATTTTCCCGGATGGTGCGTTTACATTAATTCAACCTGAGTGAAAGTCGCTGCTCGCGGCAGACCTCATCGAAGCGAACAATTTTATGCGTACTATTTCGTAACTCCGTCGTTAGCAGTTACCGTCCGTAATACGGAAACGTTAATTATGCAAAGCTCATTAAGAGCGATCTAATCGTCGGAGTAAATTTGGATTTTTCGACGGAGGCCAAAGGCAGCGCGGCGCGCGGACTTCCGTTCTCGAAATAGTCTCGTCGCGCAACTGAACTCGCCTTGCGTCTGATGGACGGAGGCGATGTTTATGACAGGAGAACCGATTATTTTCTACAATTTCGTCTTTCCTTCCGTGCGTCTCGCTACCATGCTATTACGTGGCCTCTTTCAAACGCTTACGCGGCAATCAGCCGCTTTCCTCCTAGCAAAGCCTTCGTGATACTGATACGAAACGTTATACGAGGATGATCGCGAGGAGATAAGATCCACGGTGAAACGAGTTCCGCAGATCGCCAGATAAAAGGCTCGTACTTACAGCTGAAAAATCAATTATTACCACTTGCATCCCCGCCGCCGGGAGCAAAAGGTTCAGTAATAATTTTCTCTCAAGAATATTTTTCCTCAGGAAAATAAGCGAAATTCCTAACATGACATCTTTTATTGTTTTTGTTTGGTAAAACGAGAACGAGAGATTGTTATTTAAATTGTTCACACATTTCAATATCCATTCAATATCCATTTATTGAAAGATCGTTCTCTTCAAGTGTATAAATATTTATATAAAAGTAAAACATATGTCTTATAGTTTATTTAATTTTTCTTATATATTTATAATTTATAAATATCATATATTTTTTATATAAATATATATATATATATATATATATATTATTTTAAATTAATTAATGTATAATTAATTGTTTGTATATATACTGAAAAATCATAAAGACACACTATTCGAACTTGAGCCCTAGTTGCAGTATTGGGCGTGATAACAAAAAAAATTTGCGCTTGTTGCGGATTAAATTGATCCAATAGTTCCGGAATGGAACGATCGAACTTCCGGCCACCACCGCATCTTTATCTCCGATGCATCTTTCAGTCCTGCGTCAGTTATGACTCTCTCGCCTGGTATTTCGCGCTCGTCATCATTGTCGTCGCGTGTGCATTTGTACGTGTGTGTCACGGCCGCGTCCCCATCACGTAACGAGTAATCGTAAACTCGGCAGGGATTTCCAGTCACGTAACGAAAGTCCATTCTGCCTGGTGCATGACGGTGTCGCGCTCACGCGCGAGCGAGCGAAGGGCGAAGCGCGTTTCCCTCGTCTGACGGCGGGGCCCTTCGCGTTATCCGCACGATGAATCTCGGAGAGACGAGACGAGAAGAGACGAGAGAGAGAGAGAGAGAGGGGGAAGAGCAGAGCCGAGATGAGAGAGTCGGCGCGCGAGAGCTCAATCCAGCGCGCGTAAAACGTGATCGGGTAATACAATAGATGAGAGATCGATTGCGCGTTCCTCTCATCCTCGCCATCTATAAACCAGCCTCTCGTCATCGTCCAGTCTCCTCTTTCTCTAGTAGGCTATCATCTTTTTCTTTTTCTTCCTTGACTCCTTCAGCTATCACGGCGCGTCTCCTTTCACCTTTTTGAGTTGCTACGTGACTCGTACGTGACCTACTGGATATGCTCGAGAACGTGCATTCTGTTATGTAAGGAGTTTAAATTGAGCATTAATTTTCACCGGCTGCGACTACGCATCATGCGTCTAAATTCTAAATATTTCGATTAATAATTTTCTTTTATAATTGTTTTATTTCTTTGACTCAACTTTGATTTAACTCGTCTAAATTTATATTCTTTCTTCTTAATAATTATTTTTTGAATTTATTTTATTATCAAATTATTTTTATAATTAGTATTATGTAAATTTAGATAGAATTATTTTTTCAGTTATTCTGTGATTTTAAGAATAAAATCTTAAATCCACTTATCCATTATATTTTTTGTCTACAGAGATTTAACAACTATTGTGATTGTAAAATTCTGACATTTTTATTTTTTTTTTTTTTTTTTATTTCAGGTGAGTTACGTGAATCCATATTATTTTCATGGAATTGTGTTAATAATATCAGCGAGTCACGGTAAGATATGTTTGTTTTGCCTTACACATGTTTAAATTATTATATCTGTTATTCTCACATTGAATTTTTCTTAAGCAAACATGAAATTTCCTACGATATCGAAAAACAATATAAGGTGAAAACATTGTGAAAAACTTTTATTTAAGCGAAGCAACAGTCATTTGTTTAACCATTTTTTTTTATTTGTAAGATAACAGTGATTAATTACGCGACGAATGTTTATTTACGTGGCATTATTATAGGAAAAAAAGATTGGTCGGTGCACCTGTATTTATACCTGGTATAATAAAATCTAGTCAAATCAGTGTAAAAAGAATGGAAAAGGAAAAAAAGGGGATCGATTACTCTGACGACTCGTGCGCGCACAATCGTCAAGCCCGCACAAATATTTCACAATTCCACGCTCGATTTCGGCGCACCTATAAATTCGACAGTACGAAAAAACACACACGCTCGTTCCCGCATTTCGCGAAATCCCGCAATCCGCCGGCGTTTGATGCCTCTCACGGTCGTAACAACCGTGGCTCGAACGAGCGACGCGGAAACGGCATCGCGCGTAAATCTCAGATTGACATCCCCGATCGTGCACACGTTCCTCCTCTTCCGCATGACGATATCGATAAAAATTGGAGCTGTCTTGTCAGCGGATGCACTTTCAGCCCCCTTAATTGATTTTTGATCATTCTTCAATTTAAAGAAAATTACGAATGATTGGAAATAATCAAGATTGGATTTAATCAAGTCAAGCACTTCTTTTGATAGATGATGCGAGCAAAAATTGTAAATGTGAAATTGTTTGTAGAACATAAATTTGTTTTTAAATCTAGCGGAACATTAATAGTAATGTAGGACTAATTATATAGGAACGCTAGTGGCACGCATTTCTACAATTAATAATTTCTACAATCAATAAATTTTCGTTATTAATGTTTTCATCCTCCATATGTCCCGTAAACCTGACAGATAGCAGACGATCCTGATAAGTTTCGGCATTATCCCCGGAAGCGACTAATACTTCAGAACCGTTATGATCTCACAGCGGGATATTAAGCTGACGCACGCAGCGCATACAAGGTACCGCGAGAGAGAGAGAGAGAGAGAGAGAGAGAGAGAGAGAGAGAGAGAGAGAGAGAGAGAGAGAGAGAGAGAAAGAGAAAGAGAGCGAGAACTTAGAGCGAATCGTGCGATAAAAGGTGCAGAGAACCGTGGAAGAAGGGCAGCTCGTCCCCTCGGCTGGACCGATTTAGTTGTCGGCTACCTGCATCACCACGAAAGCCCGGTGCACGGCGGAAAAATGCATTTCCCAACGGTTGAGAAATTTATGGCACACGGACAATGGCGATCCGACGTTCTCGACAAAGCTTACGCGTTACGCGCGCTCCTTCCCTTTTCCCTTCCCGATCCCGATATACTCTCGCCCCCTCCCCCCCCCCTCGTCTTCCCCCTCGCACACGCCGGTTCCAATAATTTCTATTCTCTGTTTGAGCAAACGCGTTGCACAATGCGTCGCGACGTCTCAATTCTCGAACGATCGCTCCTGCCTACCTCGGCTAGAGGCGAATTTATAGAGCTCACTGTCGGCGATCATCTCGGATGAATCGTTCGAGATGAATGAGCTTTCATTTAAAGCGACCTATCTTTTCGACTCAATCCTTTCAACAAGAATACTTTCGTCGCACAATGGTAAACGTATTAAAAATTTTTTATTCATAAAATAAAAAAATTTACGCATGAAAATAATATTGTCTGAAAGGCATATTTATAAATATCTTCAATTTATAATTGTCGATCGTTTCGATTTCTAAACGTTGATTTGGCTTGTCACAATTTATTAAAAGTACTTAATTTTAAAGTATTTAAAAGTATTTAATTTTAATTCATATTTGTATTTTCTAGAAACTTGTGATTGAGGAAAAGATTGCGATGTCACGCTAACACATCGTTTAGTATTATAAATCTCGCAGTTTTACGAGGCTATATCCATAAAAATAGGAAGAAGGTTATCGTTCGAGGCACAAATTCAGATGGGAGGGGCAATTTTTTATCACGAAAAACTTTCATAATTCGGACGACAGTAATAGTCTAAAATAAATTAATGTCGCGCATGGAGTTTCGTGTTATCGCGGATCGCGCTTATCGCGATCATGCGGAGCCGCGTGGCACAATTAAAAAGAGATTAGTGTTTCTCACGATTAACGCATGAAAGTGCGTATGGAGGCGCCAATGATAATGGCCCAGATGCCACGTATGGCGATAACGCTACAGGAAATTAGCCCCGAGAAAAAAGTCGCGATTGGAAAACGATACGACTCGACGAAGACGATGACGATGATAATGTGGATTCTCGTTTAACCGGCTGTCGCCCATTGCAATTACGCGAACGAGTTCTTCCGCAAAAATATAAATGAACAAAATATAAATAAAACGAACACTTACGTTACACCAGGTGCAGACGTTGTGATTAGCTTGATATCGTTGTCGCCTTGAATGCGTAATAAATTATGCGCCTGTCGTGTAAAACGAATATAATTAATGTGTAAAGCAATGTAATGAAAATAGTGCGGGATAATAATTGCGAATTTAAAATATATGTAAAAGATACGTGAAAAAAAAAAAGAAAACTTTTTATCTTGTTTTAATTACGAACAAATATTCGATCTTGTAACCTACTATTCGATTAATATTGAAGTTCTTTAATTTAATATTGACGATAAAATTATACAAATATACGCGTTATACATTTTACGTAATTATATTCAAATACTCGCTCTCATATTAACGCACACATCTGGATGTAATTCAAGAAAAATGTTCATCAGTGGAATGAGGGATGTAGGAGTAAAAAAATACATCGCATCCACCGGATGAAACCCGATCCTTCCAAGCGCAATAAAATTTACTTCGGTATTACTCTTACCGATTTTATGATCACTCGAGATCCGGAATAAAATTCAAGCGACGAGTCGCTCACTCGCTCGCTCATCGAAGCTTAGTTTTATTTTGCGAAACATATCGCCGGGGGCTTTTAAATCCCGGCATTGGCTTAAGAAACCAGACATCGGTAAATCCGCTTGTTTGATGCCGCCAAATCGAACTGGTTTCCCGAACGCGGGGCCGTCTCTCTTCCCTTGCTATTATCGTGGAAAGGGACCTTAAGGATAGGTCGGTATTCTAGTAATAACGGCTGCCATATCGTGATTACATGATGTTTAATCGGCCGATGATCTTTTACGATATCACCCAGAAGACAAAAAAAAAAAAGACGACGGAATGGAAGGAGAATAGGGAAAGGTGGATGGCGGAAAAGGTTTTTTTATAGAGAGTGCGAAACTTTTACGGGAATGAGGCTCTACCAGTCCATTAATAAGTTTATCGGCGAAAAGTTTGGGCTTTTATCGAGCTTACATCACATTAAATATATTGGGATAGTGGCGAATGATCGATGGTCGGCATTGTACTCGCTTGCATTTTTATTTTGCGGCTAGTCTTAATGAGAATAGTTTTCGTGAGAGTAGCGGTAGACAAAGAAAGGATTCGCTGTTATGATATAATTATAACTTTGGGGGAATCTCGTTATTCTGATGTATATTTTTTTACATATTCTCGTTTTTAAAAATTCTGTCTTAGCAAATGATTTTATATATAAGTTATCATTATTATTTTCTTCAAGAATACTTTTATCCTTGATTTATATAAGTTGTTATTATTATTATCCTTGTGAATATCTCTGGTCTTTGCATACGCTGCATAGATAAAGAAATTTTATTGATAATTTGCAGAATTCCTACTGATTTTATATCGTAACTTTAGAATCTTATTCTTAAAGTAACGTATAAAATATTACTAGAATGTTACTTGAACTATCATAAAGATAGAGTATTACGTTTTATAACGGAACAATCAAAACGATTTTCTATAATACATAACATATATATTTAGACAAATATTTTATCATCAATTGCTAACATAATGTTTCTGCAACACACGAATATATCTATATATAAACTAATAATAAAATTTCAGCTTTACACTTAAACTGTTAAAAGATTGTACGATATAACTTTCTTCAGGAATATTGGACAATAATTTCTCAGGATTCCGTTAAAGTATATAAAGTGTATGAAGTATATAATGCAGAGGAGCATGTTTTCCTTAACGCTTTCTTACTTGATTATGGAAGGCACATTTCGCCTTTGCTACCATATCGTTAATCACGTCATCTTCAATTCGAAATCACTTTAGCAGTAAGATCTCGTGGTTACGGCATAAAGTCATCGGACACCTCGGTATAATGATCAGTGCCGTTTACTCAGCTGGATCCGAATCATAATAATCCCCGAGCGGCCATGGACCGGCAACGAGTACACGACCCCGTGTTTGTTCCATTTACTCGAGGGTGCTCCTCGGCAGAGGAACTTTACGGGTTCACCCTCCCTCCACTCCTGCCGATGTACGTCTTCCTGCGGGGTCTCGGATCGGGGAGGGGGGGGGGGATGTACGGGTGCACGAGGCTCCCTTGTTCCGCCGTCTCGTTAACCGCAATAACTGCGTGCAGAAACTGCGCGGAACTCTAATTGTTACTTGGCAAGCAAATCGGATAGATACGCCCTCTCCGCCGCGCTTCCCCCTCCCCTCCCCTTCCTCGCGTCGCTTCATCCCGGCCCGTTCGTCCGGTCCGCTGGTTATTATCAGATTTCTCTCCGGTGGATTTCGACCCGCGAAATACGTGCACCCTGTATCGCGATCATGCAGAGAGAAGGGAGGATGCATGGAGAGAGAAACGAATTACCGCGGACCGTTAATTACGCGCTTTTGCTCTCGATCGGCAATAACAATGTGCCGCGCGGTTTATTAATCGCAGAACGAATAATTAGGATGCGGAGACGCACCGACATTCTTCCGTTGCTATGGACATCCGTATTAACGCCGCGCTAATTGACTTGCGGATGATTATTCGGCATCCGGAAATTATTTGTACGCGTGAAGTGCGTTGATTCATTTTTTTTTCCTCCATATCTATCTCTCTCATTTTTATTATCATCGAATGTTGTAGCATTCGCGTAATATTAAGTTGAAATCAGTCTTCGACTGATAATAATTTTTCTACACGCTTCTTTCGACGATCAATCGCCTCGAAAATCAATTTCGCTCGATCACTCGATGAAATCATCGAAGGGCAGTCGCAGATGAATTGCCATTGAGATAACGCGAGCTTATTTATTTCAGGCGTTTCTCATCTCAGCGTCAACAGCATTTCATTATTTCGCCTGTACATTCGCTACTGTCTTTTCTCTTCTTCATCTTATCTTTGTCTCTTTTCCCCTTTGTCGTGTTGCTGCAGCCGTTAAACTAACGAGTCCCGGCCAATCGAATCCGCGATTATTGTAGACCTCGGAAATAGTTAAAACTTGGAACTCGCAGTCTGTCTTTCTCCGTATTACGCCGACTTAATGTTCAACGATGTCCGTGAGAGGTAATTGACAAGGCTGGTAAGAGGGTTGTAGAAATCGATGAATCGACGAAAGAGGAGAGGATCGTCGACGATGAGGCCGAGAGCAAAGGCGCGTAATCACGTTCGATATTCTGCGATTAAATCAATTTTATCGCTCGTATCCCGCGTATCATTGCGTGTGTCGTGCTATTTTTTTTTTCTAATTAATATCGCATCAAAAATTGATGGCAACCGGTTGCGACCACGAAAGAGTTGAACGTTAGCGCGAGATTATCACGCAATTTTCCAGTTCCGCTCGCAGCTTAGACGTTTCTAGGCGTTTTTCAAAGCAGTTTATTGCGCGATCGTTTGGCATAAGTTATGGTGATTAGCTAAATGAATATGTGATGAATGAATGCATTAAATTCCGATCGTTATTACACGGTTCTTCGAATACGTTGATCAAAGCACGTTGATGCAGTTTCTCTTGATAGATTCTCTTGATATTAGATCGCTTTGTACAATAATATCTGTTACAAAGTTAGTAGACTGTATCTTCCACGGCACGATTTCGGACATTGAATCTATTATATATTCACTTAATGGAGATTTCAAACAAAAGGGGCTACCTGGACTGATGAAATCGTTATCTAATGTGTACACTACTACGTGTCACGTTATCTTGTTTCCGCTTCTTCGTCAAGCAATTTGATCTCTTTTAAGTTTACCAATTTCAAAAAAATAGAATATCTTGAGATACGAATTCTTCAGTTGACAGCTTCTCGTTGAACAAGTGGTAACATTGGCAATCATGTTACAGAGCAAAGGATTATGAGTAATTTTTATATTTTATATTTTTATTTTATAATTTTATTTATCTTAGATTTATATTTATATTTATAAAGTTTGAACGCAAATATTTTCACACGTTACGTCGAATAATTCTCTAACGTGTAGTCGCGTATTTTGCGATGAAATACGATCCTGACATACTTGTAATAAGTAACTCATCGGTGGCTTCCTTCTTCGATTCTCAAAAGATGCATCGCGATAAAAAGTTAATTTCCTCCGTCGATCGTTCTAAAAGTGAGGGCACGCCGAGAAACGGGCTGACAATGCATTGTGCCGCGTTCCAAAATATATCTGCCGGACGGAGTGCATGTTGTCAGTAGCACGCGCCGCCAATTGACGGGACTGACCATTTTTGCCGACAGTGCGAGTCGGAATAGTCGGCGACTACTGAATGGCTGATAGGCGCACTCGAAATTTGTTTTTCCTATTATTACGGCAAAGCAGGAATGAGAGTCGCTCGTGTTTAGCGGTTGATGCGACAGCTGTGACGGGCAGTCAAGATGAACAAGAGGAGATAATGCGGGCCAACAATTTCATCGCGCCCATTCGACGCTAAGAGTGATTATCTCACTCTCATTTTGCATTGATAAACACTGACGATAGACGAGCGATTTTCACGAATTAATAATTTAATAAGTATTAACTAATTAATTAAGGAATCGTCTAAGTTATTTTAACTAGGAACACATATTAATGACACGACTTGAAAAATATTGACGCGATATTGATACAGTTTGTTGGCATCGATGCATAGTAAATATTTTTTCATTATAATTATTTTCAATAATCAACAATAAATGCGGCATCTTGCCGTAATCTTATAAAATTACTTCGGGTGCGTATGCACTCTCGCCAGATGGCGGAACACAATCGCATCGATTTCTCGCTTCGAACAGACCGCGAGATGCAAGAGCGCCGGAGTCGTGAAAACACACCGCAGCTCGCGAAAACTTGGCAGGAATTAATCATGCGACCGCAAGCTGTGTTTCGCGAAAGTAACGAGCGCGATCTCGTATTTGGCGTATTTTGGCGTAATTGACGGAACTCTGTGAAAGCATGCTTCTCTTTTGTATAAGACACTAAACTGTACGAGGCAGTTGTCAATTAGCGCCACGATATGCTACAAAATATTGAAAGGGGTACAGTTTACTCATCAAGAATTAACTTGATTTTCTTCCTGCTTATGATTATTCCTGAAATCCCATTATTTGGAATCAAGTATAAATAAATTAAAAATTCAATATAATTTAATAATTAATAATTTTTTTAATAATTTTAGGTTTTAATAATTTTAGACGATATTGAAATGACTAATATAAAATTTTATCGAGATTAGCACAATTTTTTTTTTAACTTTTAATAGATAGATATCTTTACGTAACTAAAGACAGAATCGATAAAATAAATTTGTAAAGAGAGCCCAAATTCGTTCTATGAATTTTTTTAGAAAGAAGCGAAAGAAGAAAGAAAGTGTATCGCTTTTTGTAGTTGTTTATCGCAGAACTATTGCGGATTAAAAATTTGAAACGATGCGATCGAAGTTCGAGCACACTCGTATTGGCGCTCTGGCGCGGCGATTGTTTCCTCGGAATTCCGAGTCTCATTTTGTCCGAAAGCTCTAATAATGCGAGATTGAGAAACTTTTTATTACCGCGAGTGCGAGAGTGCTCCGGTAATTCCGTTGATTAAAACCGCTTGTTATCCATAGTTACGCGCCCGTGAGCGCCGTTGCAGATTATTCGCCGCTTTTCCGAATATAAAGTTGCTGCTGTATATCGCGATCGGGATTAAAGTTTATACGCTCATATAGCGACAAGCTTTTTACAAACCGTATTGATGGAATAATGCATTCTCCATGATAGTATCGGAAATCTCTAGCGCAAATTAAATTGTGTCGCGAAAATCAACTTAAACCCCGCGAAAGATTTTTTCTCTTATCCAATAAAGGAATATTTTTAAATATTCCTATATTCTTGTTGTATAAAATATACGTTGTATCGCGGGAGAAAAATTGCGTTGTAAACTACTGCAACTTTTTAAAGTTCAAAAAAATGTAACACATTCCGTTTTCTCTTTTAAAAGTTCAAATTTCCATTTTTCTGTGTCACGGTATTTACACATTTTGAGAACTTATAATGTGCTGTCGTTAAATGTGAAAAGAATTTTCTACATCTAGTGTATATATGTATACGTCAGCTATATATTTATTAAACAAATGACGGAAGGATAAGAGTAATAAATCAATGAGTGTCTCTCGCGCGACGTGGAACCCGTACTTTTCTTACTTTATAGCATCAAGTTTTTGCGTCAGTTGATGCTTTTCTCATAAGAGCGGCAAAAAAGTGAAAACCACTCGCGTGCTATAGCAATAGCTATATGCAACAGCTGTGAAACGTCGAGCGTCACATAACGGATTAAAGAATAATGTGGACGCCATATAAGTAGTATAAAGAAGAAGGAAGCAATATCATAGTCATAGCAATATCATAAATATATAGAATTGCAATTTGCTCACTTCACCATGTACTTCGCACATTTCATAATCTCATCCAACCAGAAATTATATATTTTTTATTCATATATTTAATTTTTCTTTAATTTACATTTAATTTTTTTCTTTATATATTTATATATTTATTATAAGTATATATATATATATATATATATATATATATATATATATTTTTTTTTTTTTCATTTATATGATTGCATGTGCATGCCAAGTCTAAATAGCAGTAACCTTTGCTCTAGCAATCAAGCGAGCTACAACGTAGGCATCTGCTACATCTCTAGGAGGGAGATCCATTTTTTACTTCAGTTTCCTCTGAAATTTCGATACTCGGTATTGCGGTGTTTCGCCAGAAAGATAACGGAGACTCGTCAGATTGGCAAATGCGGCTGAACAAGCGGACGTCTGTGCGCGTGCAACAATGCGTCGCGCACTGCAGCGAAACACTCGCGAGGAGAGTTGTGTTCGGCTTAAAGGCAACGTGAATGGGAGAGAGTGCCGGATATAGCCAAGCGTGGCGAAATGGCCACGCGGCGCACAGACTGCACGCGACATATTAGCGAGCCGGCATCTTTGTGCACAACGGCGCGTGACTGCATGTACATAACCGCAGCTTCGTCTTCGAGAACACGGGCCTCTCTGTGCTGCTGCAGCTCTCTCTCTCTCTCTCTCTCTCTCTCTCTCTCTCTCTCTCTCACTCTCTCACTCTCACGCGCTTTCTTTTTCGTCTTACTCCTCCGGCGGCATTCGCCACCTGACCGTCGAAGAACTGCCAAGACGGATGAGACATGCTTTGAACTTTGAGTAACTTGATATTAATTTTACCCTGAGTACACTGTGGCACTTTTTCTTTTATTTTGCAAGCTTTAAGAAATTTGTTAAAGCAATGTGTCAACTTTTACATATTTCATTCTACTCCTTTGCACCTCGAAACTTGACTTAACAATATGTACAATATTTTAGTGCAAAATCGGATCTTTAATTAAATCTTTATTAATATCTTTATTAATTTGAATTTTCGAATTAGTAAATAAGTTTCATGGTATAACTTCATTTATTTTCATGCTGGGAAAGAAATGATTTTACTTTTAAATCTTCTCCTTAAAATGACAGAAATATGATATTACAACAATCTACGTTAAGAAATCTTATATTGAAATGAAGTTTATTAATATTTTTTCCATTTCTTTCTATGATAATATGTTAAAAACTAAAAGCATTCAGAAATTTTAATATCGTATTAGCTTCTTCTCTGGAAGGATAATTTGCTAAAGTGTTATTGTATTTAACTCTGTTAAGAAGTTTTTTTGAGATTGGCCACAAAATGCTTAGAAGAAACTGTGGTAAACCTGGATTGTGTAATATCTTTACACAAATTATTGGTCGACTACCACGGCCTAGCTGCGAGACTCCGTTTCCATGGCGTGCTTTATTTCACCTCGCGCATGTTCATCTTAAGGCTTTTATCGTGGACGATAATAAATCTCTCTGTCGGCTCGCCGGCACCCCCCGTTGGCGGCCCTTTGCTCGGCTGACTCGAGGTGGCCGGGAAAGACGACAGAGCCCACACCCCTTTTCTCGGACGGACGGAGAAAAGGGTGAAAGATAAAAGAGGATCCTTCGTCGGCGCGTTCTACGAAACTCGAGCCGACCTACAGCAACCCCTTGCTTCCGCTCCTTCTTTCGAAGGGGTTGGCGAACGCGGCGCTTTGAGCGATCGCCGTGAGCGCGATGCTCACCCCTTTGACAATACGCCGGGCGTGCATTTAGCCACACCACCCCCGCGACCGCCTTTTGTCGGTTTTTAGAACGCGCGCTCGCTTCATTTTCTGTGTGTCGCGGCGCGTTGATCAGGAAACAAATGAAGCGTCAGGAGAAGCGAGAGGCGAGCGATCGTGTGAAAACTTCTTTCCTTCCCAGGCCGACGAAAACGTTGACCACCCGTGAGATTATTTATAATTCACGTATAAACTATTAATTTCACCGAGAAGCCATCTCTACCCCTTCATGGGAGGGACAAAGCTCTACGATCGGTCGTGGAACGAGATAAAACTTAGCAAAGTTCTAAGGCAACTTAGCTTTTTTGCTGAATTTTAAACGCTTTGATGACCGTCTACCGTCTACCGTAATCGTTGAGAAAATGAAGCGGTTTAGAAATTAAACTTGTATATCACTTGAAAAAGCGGTTGAACAAACTCACGATCTATTTTTATACGATCAATTTTTGATCATTCTTATTTAATTAAATTCATATTATTTCTCCTTTTTATCTTTAAAATAAGTTAAAAATAAATAATATTTGAATATTTGAAAAAGATTTTTACATGTGTTTTATATAATTAAACTTCGGATTAAATATTAATTCAAAACTTATTTAAATGTATGTACTTTTATATTTAATGTTTCTAAAATATTTAGAATTGTAAATTAGAAAAATCGATTGATTGATGAGCCTAAGAGTTGCATGTAAAAAGTAAAAAGTCATATTATTGCGCTTTTCGGGCCATCGACATTATTATCGTAATGAGGAGAGGCGCCAAGAGCCGTGATGCGAAAGGAGAAAGGGTAGAAGGGAGAAGGAGAGAGAGAGGGGGGGAGGGAGCGCAAGAGAGACGTCATATTGACGTACATGCATTCCGGTTGGTGCATATTTGTAATGCAAATCTTCGCGGAGACCGCGGGGCGCGTGGGAGGGAGGGAGGGATCGGAGAACAGAGAAGGGTGAAATGCACGAGAGAGTGAGTGGAGGGAAGGGGGGAGGATCACGCAGATAGAAAGGGCTGTCCATGATATACACATGCCGATGACAAATAGCCGGGAGAGAGCGAGAGAGCGAGAGAGAGAGAGAGAGAGAGAGAGAGAGAGAGAGAGAGAGAGAGAAAGAGAGAAAGAGAGAGTCGACTCCGGTGCAGCTCGCGCACGATATTACGGAGGGCTACGCCCATATATTTCGCGCCGCTCTGCCGCTCTGCGCACCGCCAACGTCGACCATCGGATTTCCTTCCGTTTTCCGTGAGAGTCGCGTCTACATCGGCCCCGGCCTGGAGCCGCACGGTAAACTCGTTGCCGACGCCCTAATTAAACGCGCTAGCGGATAACAGGAGGTCGGAGGGCACTTACATTTAATCGGAACGTCGAGATCTTCCCTCGCCCGGCATCAACAAACGTTCCCTGTCGATATCAGCGAAGCATTTTGGGCCGATTGTCGCAAGAAACAGCTGTACTGTCCGCGCGATAATTCGAGGTAATGTTTCTTAGCTTAATAAAACACGTCATTAACATTAATGCGTTACGTATGTATTAATGACATGATATTTGTTGTTTTCAAGCACAAATGCATTGAGGAGTTACTAAAAATATGTACCATTATTGTATATACCGTTAATTTAGTATAATACTTTACAGAAGTCTTGTTTATGAATATGACGTTACAGATAATTGAAATTAATTATCGATAAGTATTAGATTTGTCTTATTAAGGAAAAATCTTCTTGTTTTCATTTTTCTTAAATGGCATACTTTTTCGTTTAAGTAACGAATTATATATAGTTCACCTACTTCGTGCTCGCAAAGTACGAAAGGAGTCACTCAGTCATGAAATATCTTTGTGACTACGAGCGGATCGGACACCGTTAATGCAGCCAACTGCACAGCATTCTGTGCATTAAATGCGCCTACAGCCAAGGCACTCTGTGTGTATTCTGAATCCTCTTACAGATATTAGAATTTCGATGCAATTCTGTATGCCTTTTTTCATTAGATAAACGTACACTTGTTATAAAACTGGGTCAGATATACCAAAGCGCATTCTGGAGGTTAAAACGGGAAATAGTCTTTCTCCCTGGCTATTTCCTCCAGCAGTCGGTTGTTACCCTGAGGGAATGTCGTGCAAGCTCGCCAGGCGAAGTACACCATGGAATTTCCAGCGCGAAGGCTGGCGAATCGAAGAAGTAAAAGATCGCTTACACGATCCGCGCTTCGTGGATCGGTATCTCCCGAATGTTACGAACGTTACCGGTAACTCTCTCTCTCTCTCTCTCTCTCTCTCTCTCTCTCTCTCTCTCTCTCTCTCTCTCTCTCTCTCTCTCTCTCTCTCTCTTACCTCCCATTTCTCCGATAAAGTCCGTTTCTTACGAGGCAGTTCCGAACGCGCGCCATTACCGTTATCGAGGGACGTCGGCGCCGTGGCATTGTTAAATCGCGTATTTGCGAATTTTCGACTTTCGACTCGTCTGCCGCTGCGAAAAGACTTTCGGCTCCAATCCGTGAGATCTTACGCGAAATTTCTGTAATAGCAGATTTTTATGCTACGGGCTCTCTTTATGACGAGGAATTTTTATGGTCAGGTTACTACACGCCTGATAATACGAGAGCTTTATGGTATGAGCTGATGCACTTTTGCGAAACGAAATTTTTGCGAGATAGAAATTTTATAATACCCGTTCCTTACGAGAAGTGTGGGACTTCCACGGTGCAGACTCGCTACAGATTCGTTTATTCCCATAACTTAAATGTCAGAAATGTGGAAATATATAAAACTAACGGCACATAGGAATTTACTTCAAATGGATCCGGAATATTAAAACATTTCTTATTACGAACATTTGAACATTTTTTCTTATCATTGTTATTATTTATTAGATGGTTTAATACCCACATAATAAATAACCTACTTTTCTCTCTCTCTCTCTCTCTCTCTCTCTCTCTCTCTCTCTCTTCGCAACTTTCAAGTCCATTAATCGCTTCTGAGAAACACCGTTTAACTGTTTGCCAAAATTGTACAGTCACATCAGCCGCAGCACCTTTTCTCATTCTCCGCTTCATCGCGCATTCATTTTGCGCGTCGTTATGTAACTCACCCGAAACATCGCCGCATTATGTAAAAGGGTTCCGCTGCTCTCCGCCGTGTTTCTCCTCCTCCGCGTTTTCGCGCGTTTCCTTTTGCCCTTCCGCTTTTGAACGATGCACCGCCGCACATCCGAGGATACACCTTCGCGCGAATTTCGAGCTCCCCTTTCCTTCTCCTCTCTGTCCGCCTACCCCTCTCCCCCCCTCTGTCTGCATCTCGCGACGTTTCTCCGGCCCTTTTGAACTACCGCTGCAACTGGCTCTGGGAAGTAGGTGGTCGTTCGGCTTGATTCCGCGTTTCAAAACTTTTGCAAACAAAGCCCATTGTGCCGGGAACGAGATAATACATCGCGCTCGGTGCGAGCGAGCAAGCGCTTTCCTCTTCGCTTGCACGCGCGCGCGCGCGCGTTCTCCTTTTACCCGGTAAATTATACCTTCTCGCGAATCTACCGACGACCAGACGTGCAGCGCGCGTGAAAATCGACAATTCACTGTTTACGTCGGGGCGAAGTTCAACGAAGTCCATGTCGAATGAGGGACTTAAACTTACTAGCGGATTACTAGCGGGATATCCGGAAAACTACGACGTTAACTACGTAGCTTCCTCCATCTCCGCTCGCCTAACGGAATAAACGGAATAATGAACGATATTTATACGACTCAACAACCCCGCGTGCCCTCGAGATTTAATAACTAATTCCGAACTTTGGACATTCCGCTCGATACATCTCTATTTCTGATGTGACGAAGAGGTTTTTATAAATAATTCCGTAAATTTTTCACAGGTCTTCTTGTATTTCTCTCGCGGATGTTTCACTTTTGCTATATAAATAGTGCATATTAAGCGAGAAAATGAAGATGCTGAATTTTTTGTCAAATTTTTCTCCGCTGTGGAATTTCTTCTATGTCGCTCGTCGACTAAAATAAGATTAACACGACTTAAAAGGACGTAACGAGAAACCGAGAGACGCAAAGTAAAGGAAAACAGACCGCTCGCAATACGTGTGATAATCATAGACCGCGTCACGCAGTCTCGGACGCGTTTTCACTGCTAAAAAGGAAAAGGACAAGGTTGACTGTGCTCCGTCGAGAGTATCTTGTGACGGGACATTTATGTTGTTAAATATGACGTAGATATCAAAAGTTCATTTAAATTTTTGATGAAAATTAAATATATTTAAATGAATTATATCACTTTTTTTACTTGTACATTTTTTGGCATGCAAATATATTTTATATTTTCATACTTTGAATATTAAATTTATTTATTTATTCATATTTTTTCTAATATCAAAATGAATCTATTCACTTGTGGAAATTTTATATTGCAAACCTTGTAAAAAATGTTACGTAAACGATTTTAATTATTATTTAAGATTTATTGAATTAGTTGTATCTAAAAAAAAAAAAAGAAAAAATTAAATCGGCTTAAACTTGTTAAAATTTGTTAAATTTAAGATTTATTAGGTTGGCTGTACCTAACAAAATTTAACTTATTTATAAGGTCTCCAAGTTTATATAAAGTCGCTGTAAAGAATGTCTGACTGGAAGTACCGGCTGGTCTGACCGATTCTCTTAAGCCATTGCACTCGTCCTTTAAATAGCGTCTATTCATAGGTAGGTCCGAGCTCGACGGAATGAATGAACGCGCTAGACGCGGCTTGGCACTCGCGCGAATTCCGTAGACTCGCGACACATGCGACACGCTCCATGAACGAGCGCGTGCTCGTATAAATACATCTAGGCCACCTGTCTCTTTAATCCTGCCTGCTGAACCACCCCTTTCACGTGTGCATGTACGCGCCCCGAACGCGCAGACGGTGCGAGACTAATGGTCGCAATAGAACTACGAAAAGTTCCGTAATAAGAGACCCTCGAATAACAACCGAAAAAGAGGAAAGGATAGAAAATGAGTAAATGCCATTTTTTTTCTCGGCAAATATATCTTCTTGCCTAAAGGCTAATTATTTTTTATGTATTAAAAAATAATTAGCACTTTGTCACGTACTACAATTGAATTTTAACTGCTACTACCTCGTGCATTTCGCGAGATCAAAAGATAGAAAATCAACCCTTATTTTTTTATTTTAATTTCCTGGAAATAGCAATAAATTAGAGAAATAAGTACTAAGCTAATACTTAATTGTGGCACAGGTTTTTTTTTTAAATGGTGAACTTTTTTAATGGCATGACTTCATAAAGATAATCAATTCAGACTCGGATAGTGAAATATTTGTAGGAATCGACATGTGTAAAACAAACGTCGATAGGCATAGACACGCGTGTACAAGCGCACGTGATGTTTTGATCGGTCATCGGAGGACGGGCAGTATAAGCGATCGACTGCAATCTTGGTGAATAATTACTAACATCAACATCGAGGGTGAATTAAAAGGAAGCTATTCTGGAGCGAGGGCGCTTCCTTTGATCCGCGTCCGGAAGTGCCTGCATTTGAACGGTCGCCGTTCCCTCCCTCCATCAACCTCGCCTATCGATCAAAGACAGAAATGTCGGCGGAATGTTTCAGCGTAGCCATCGCATCGGGCAGAGGCGCGTTTCCTTGTCGCACACAACAGAGCGGAGTTGTAATATCCGGCAAACATAGAAAGGATGCGTGCTGCGTTTTCTATTACCGGCACGAGGAGGTTATTATCCTGTGCAAGCCACAGGAACGTGTGCCGGTAACGACATCCCCTCTCGCGAGAGACGCGGGACCGAAGCGAAACAAAAGGGGATCTCTCCTCTTCTGTCGGCGGGAGTACCTTCTGCCGAAAGCTCGCTCCCCTCGTTGTACGTCATTTGACAAGTCCGCCCGGAATTTCCGGGCGTTTTTCGAACGTGTACAAACTGCGTGGCACACGCGTAATCGCCAGCTGTCGTACGAATTTCATTTCGCGACTTGACACGATTCAACGACGCGAACAAACGCGTTTGCAAAACGTTCGTTGAACGTCGGGGATATAATAAAACAGGACGTTGCGAAAGCAGCAATGCGATTTACCGCAAGGATAGAGCGATCATCGCGGATGATACGATTGCGGAGAAGTGCGAGATAATCCGTGACCGGCGGCGATTTGAGAAATCTGCGCGAACGCGCAGATCGCCTCAATCGCGAGCGAACGAATGCAGCCGACGGACGCTGCACCTGCACCGTTAAGAATCGATGCATACCGCGGCGCCTCAACCCGGCCGTTGCAACATTCGACGTACTTGACCGCGCGAACGGGATCGCCGTCGCGGTCCTTGGAAACGAAGGTTAGACGAAGGTAGCGGTTACGAGGAATGGAGGAAAGGGGGGGAACAGTTATTGGACGGCCGAGGGGAGAGAGAGTACAATGACTCTCCGCGCTGCGGAACGTCACGCTGCACTCGGCGCATTATCCCGGTCGCGAACTTGCATAAAATATGGCCCCGCGCGGACACGTTTCATTGCGCCAACGAGAATAATTCGATTCCTCGTACGAACGGCCCTCGACGATTCGAAACGGTAGCGGGAGCGCGGCGTCTCGCTACATTAGTTCTCGTTATCAATGCGTTACGTGTGAGCGAGCTGTTGCTTTGACGTTACACACCGCATATCCGTATGAGTGAGAAGATTCTGCTAATTCACTCTAAAAATTTCATATAACAATCGTGCATTAACGAGAGTTTCGCTTCTGATAAACCCTATTCTGTTTACCAAATGTAATAATTTTATATGGAGAATAATCCGTGAGGGAAAATGGCTTGATGAAATTTTTAGTACTCAATTTTTATAGATATTCATATTTTATTGCATGAAAATTTTATTTTGATTTTTATTGAATATATTTAACATAGTTTTGTTTTGAAAAATATTAATTTTAAACTTTAAGGCGTTACAAATTTCAGAAAATTTGTGGCACGTATGTTTGCACACACAATTAAACGAAATTATGAGCTAAAAATAAAATAAAATCCTTTGAATTTATTCGTTATCTTAAAATTAAAAAAAAATATATTTTAAAGATTTTACAAAGATACGAATTTTCTTTTTCACACATCTTTATGATATTCATAATTCTATATTACAGCACGAAAAGAACAGTCTTTCTGGATCTGAAAAATAATTTTGTTGAGCCATCAAAATTATCACATAGAACGTCCAAATTAATTGCTAGAATACAAATAAATTTTGTAGTATTTTCATCATATATAAATGTCGTATATAATAATTTTAATAATTTGACAAAATTACTTTTCGGATGTAGAGCTGGCCAAATTTTTAGATTCTATAGCAAAATTGTTTTTTTTTTTCGTGAAACTTTTCCTTGTCTCGTTTACAATCTTAAAGCTTTAATACTATGAATATAATTCTTTATTAATACTATGTTTTTCTTAATGCTGAAAATATTATCTAAGGTATTATATCTATTTATAAATTCCGTTCGTCAGGAATATACTCGGGAGCGAATCGCGTCGACTCGCTCCATTAGCTGTCGTTATCAATGCGTTACGTACGATCGAGCGCAGATCTGCGTGTCGTGCGAATGTGTTCCGCGGAGGACCGATCGGTGCTCTCACATGCATCGATAAATCGACAGTTCGTAAATCTTTCGGCTTCCGGCGTGGTGTAGTGACCGCGCGCGATCGATCGATTGGAAGTCACTCGGGCTATATCCTTCTATCGACAGCGTTCTATCGAGGATTAAAGCCCTGACGATAGGTACATCCTCCGCTAGTTGCTTTCTGTTTAACGTGATTTAAGTGATCACGTGGTCAGTACCGCGCCACGTGAATTATGAACGACAGCGACCATCAGATTTGGACGATGTTCTCGTATCGATTAACTTCGCGAGTTAAAATTTCAAGGACGTAAGTCAGTTCTCCCAAAATTATATTAATTTATTACATTTTAAGATTGTTGTAATTATCTTTAAAAATATATTATTTTTATTAGAAAAAAATATATTATTTTTTTCTAATAAATTCTGTATTTTTATAGCCTGAAGAAAAATAACGAAATTTTTTTAGCGAGATGAGATTAGGATCAAATAAAAAGTCAAATTAATAATATGTTGATCATCTAAACAAAAAAGTGTTTTTAATCTATGTTTTTTTGTTTTTTTGTAAAATTAATCATTCTACTAATAATTTTTTTCTCGAGTCTAACTCTAAAAATTGAAAAGAAATTATATCGCAATTGCGTGAACGAATATGATCTCGGCGATTGCCTTGGCGTTTCTGGCGTAACGAATTATCTACTTGCCGGAATCTTCGTCTTGCAAATCCAGGTATATTCATCGAATGGGCACCTTTTACCCAGCGAAAGAGATAGAGACGTGTCGGCACGATCATCGGAATTAAAGGTCTCCGCGTCGGCCGGGATCGTTAAATCCTAGCGCGATTAAGCTAGACTGCGTCGCGGCTACACACTTACATAGAAATGTCTAGACCTACCGGGTGTCTTCCGGTCATAAATTCTGAGATGAATTTAAATTTAATGTTACCCTGACAAAGCTATCATTTGAGATGAGTCTCAATAGTAACATTAATTTTTTTGTAAAAAGTATCGCCAATAGACATAATTTTTACATATTAAATTTACATATTATTATTATTATTTAGCTTATATTATATTTTTGTATTTTTATAATGTATTTTTAGTAATGAGCATATTGATACTCAAATACAAGTCAATTGTTCGTAGATAAAATGATATATGAACTCTTTGCAGTCTTAGTTTTTTTATCAGTGAAGGAAGTGATGATATATACATTGTGCTTCTTATTAAATTGTATAATAAGAAATCGTGGTGAATTATTTGTCGGGAAATCTGCGTTGAAATTCTTAATTAGAAATTCAGTAAATGCGGGACACATTGTGTGTATGACGCGTGTATATCGGGATGCGCCTCGTGGACGCATTCATCCGGGATGCTGGAAGGAGGAAGGTCTGAAAACGCTTGACGGGCGGGCGCGAAGCGCAGGTGTCAGCCGAAATTGGAGCGTCTTGTACGTGTCTTATTTGGAAATCATCCTCGCGGAAGGGGTATACAAACTGTACGTTGTATATCGCCGTCAAGAGGAGCGGCAGAGGAGCGGGATTCTGAGTACAGAGGCGGGGGCGGGGAAGATGGGAGGGAACGACGGTTGCAACAACCAGCGATATAGGTAGCTACCGTCGGTTTATCCGTACGATAGCGCGGCCAATCAACGAATCAGCTCCTCAGGCTCTCTCGACGGTTGTCCGCCTGTCCGCCCGAAGCGGAAGCCATCCGTTTCCGTCGGTTTCCCAACAACGGCGCGCGAGGAGTCAGCCAACGCAGCGCTTGACGAATCGTCGGCGTTTATCCGCGACGCGCGTGGAATTCCGTGAGATCGTTTTCTCTATCCTCCTATCGTCTCTCTGTCTCTCTCTCTCTCTCTCTCTCTCTCTCTCTCTCTCTCTCTCTCATTCTCTCTCTGGCAATGCTCTAAACCGAATTACGTCGATGCGTGACCAGGTAGACTTAACCCGCCTGCGGCTTCCGCGGGGTATCGAACATCGCATTTCGTTCTAACAACATTTAACCTTCTAAATTCGGATTTCTCTGCTTAAGTTGAGGTTTATAATTCTTTCGCAAATATCCATAGAATATCGTCCGTTTTACTCGTTAAGCTACAAAAATATATGCAGTTATATATGTATATATATATATATATATATATATATATATATATATATATATATACATATATATTTGTGCCATTGCGTTAAAATAATATTGATGTGTTGATAGCATTTAATTTATAATGAATTATACCATATTCTTAATTAATAGATCATGAAATTTATAAAAATTTTATTATATTGTGCTACATATATTATTGTGATAACATCAATGTCAGGAAATGTTTAAAGCTGGCAAGTTGTCATAAAAATCTATAGAGCAAAATATAAAACATTGTCCAAAGAAAATTGATCTATTCCTGAATTTACTACTATAATTATTTGAATTTTTTTTTTTTACCGTCACTCTCGCTTACAATGTCGTGTTCAACATCTCGTATGCGTACACACTTGGCTGCTTTAGCACACGAGTATGCTTGCAAGCAGGTGGTATACAGCAAGACAATAATGCAACGGGACACAGTCATCGTTAATTAACAAGCTCCGGCATCGTTTCCTCCACTTCACTTTTCCATTTCTTCAAGACGTGTGGGTGACGGCGAGCAGGTATACACGCGTCCAATCACGCGTGTGATTCTCGAAGCGAACAATGAACGAGCGAATCAATGGCTTGCCCCTTAAAAAGAATGATCGCGACCCTCGCCTTCTCCTCGGTCCTTGCTGCCCTTCATCTTGCACGCTCTCGGGTGGTTGCATATTTATCAACGGCATACCACGTCCTCTCGTTGTGCTTCCTTCTCGCGAACTTTTTAATTTCCGTTGAAATCCAACGTCAGTTGGTATACCGTCTTTAAATGGTCATGCATTAATTGGTACCTTCTCCCGAAAAGGACATCCGGACAATAGCGACAATGGCGAACCTGTCTAGTTAGTTCCGATCGTGAGGGGGATATTTCAAGTATCTCGCACAACGTTTAACAATTTCTGCAAAATATAACATAGCTTGTAGAGAGACACTCTCTACTAATACAATTATCAATTGAGTATTATTTAATATTATCTGCGCCATAATTAGAGGACATATTCCAAAATCAATCCAGTATATCGGAAGTATCAGAAATCAACGTTGTCTTGTGTCTCAGTGCTTTAATTCGGCATCGCGAAATCCGCTGAATTAGCGGAAATCTCCGTCTCGACCGACGTTCGGGAAACATTTTCGCGCCGAATCAGCGAAATGCGAAACACGAGTAAGCGCAAATTGGAGCACACTAATTCGCGGGTGGGCTCACGCGTGACCGGCATTTGGCCTTTTTGCGGTATCGCCGCATTTTCTTCGAGACACCGACGATCTCATGGGATTAAGCTCGAATGCCATGGCGAAACATCTAATCACGCGTTTCAATGCTACTGTCGGCTTTGGTCGCATTCCACTTGCTGTTCGGACTCGTGAAATTTGACATGATCTTTTGCAAGTGAAAAAAGAAATGTGCTATCGCCAATGCAGAAAATTTAATAGTCTAATCGCGTTGAGATTTAAAAACCATTTCTAAAAAATAATTTAAATTAGATTTCATTGTCTTTCTTTTTATAAATCGGTGTGACTGTGATTTTATCTCATAAAATTAAGAGAAGCTTTTTGCGATGTTATATTTTAAAAATAACTCCTCGAACTTCTCAAACCCACTTACGTTCCGCTCGTAATTCACTACCACCGCAAACCGTACCAAATGCAAGCGGAAATCACGAGACGGCGAGGTACGTACAAGAACGCGAATGCCCGGCTTCCATTTCCCAAACGACACACGACGAAAGGCGCAAAAAGGAGCTCCGCGCGGCTCGTTACGTCGGAAAACATCGCGGGCGGAACTACGAGCGAATGCGGTACGACGACGTCAGGGAAACAAAATTCAAATGTGCGTAATGCATCGGCCAGAAACGTCGTCGTAAAAAAGAAAGGTCGTACTCCCGCGACCCCGTTGAGAATACGATCGTCGGGAGTCGGCCACGGCGAGAGAGAGGAGAGAAGAGAGAGCGCGCCGTCGTGGATGTCGCCGGCGGTTTCTCTACACATTTCTCACCGGAAAAACGTCGCCTTTAATCGAATCCCATTAAGATTTAAGGGCGAGCCGCGCAATAAATTACGCCGCCACCCGCTGTGAAACGCTATCGATCCCTGATAGGCAAAGGACCGTTCTCGTACCCGGCTTACAGATTCGGAATTATTCGACCACCTCGATTACTGGCCTGTCGCGCGATACCTCGTTAGGTCGAAAAGAGTCTGTCGACAGGAACGACAGAATACCGCAGCATCGAGAAATAAAACGATAAGGATTCAATCGCGCATCGGTGCAAATTTATCATTCCAAGTTTTTCGAAGAGAGTGACAAACTCGTGCAATTTTTATTCCCAATTAAATTACAAAAAACATTACTTTTTTCTAATATTTTACGTAATTTATTATCACGCTTATGAAGATGTTATTGAATTTTTTGTAACGGAATATTGTCAATATATTTATTCCTTTTCAATTTCTACACATCCTTCCCAAGTTCTTTCTTTTATGAAACTGTTTAATTCTATTTTCTTTATTTTTAAAAAACATCGTTTTTAACATGTTGGAATACATTTCTGTTTCAGGTGAGTTACTGTGATCCATTTCCTCTCTTATAACGTCATTTAAATGAGGTAGGATGCTATTTTTTTCTAGTATATCGTATTATCGAATTTTATTAATTAAAATCTCCTTTTTACATCTTTACGAAAAACAATTTTTTTTAAATGACGTGAAGTCTGCTAGAGTATTGAGGTAAACAAATCTAGGATTAATATTTATAATTTGATGTATTTGACATTTTTATTTGTATTTATACTTATTTCATACGTATATTTTTATCGAGACCAAGTTTAGAACTCGTAACGAATGCAAAGAGACAATCGTTTTGAAAGAGTCCTCATTCCGTGTATGTTTTTCATTTGTTCTCTAAGTAAAGTCAGTGATGAAGGTTTCATGATTGGTTATCGATGCAAGACATGCCTCCGTTGCACCAAAGAGAAAAGATTGAGACGTAGTTTTTAGCACGCCGGAAATTGTGTTCAATCAGGGCGACCTTCGATTGAATGTAGGAATTCTTATATAGTTCAGATTCTTTTTTCTCGAAAAATGACATATATTCGTAATCCGTTCGTTAGTACAACCAAAACTATTCAATATAATGAGCAATATTACGTAATTTATTTTTTTTTTTCAAATTTTACGTCAAGGAATTAGCTTACGTTCGAAAATCGAATTTTAATCGCGACGAGCTGTTTGATTCAATAGAAATTTTCATTCTTTCGTAGGTCAACCCGAAACGAGTCTCGCGACAAAGATCATTAGAAACTCGCAATTGTATTGAATCGTTAATGCGCTTCATGCATCGCATCGCCGCGTCATGACGCAAGCGACGGCGCGGCGCGGCGCGGCGCGGCGCGTCGCCACAGTATACCTGTATGCACTCACACTAAACGAATCACATTACGAGCGCCATTATCGTAGAATGTACTACTCGCCTTACTATCGGAATCTGAAATTTCGCAGTTGCCTCGCACCTGCTGCGCCTCGCCGCGAAATTATGCGCGCCGCAAATCGCAGTCTCGCGTGCGGAGTCGCGGAGGAGAGCGCGCCGCGCCGCGCCGCGCGCGCATTGCGCGGCACGGCACGATCGATAGTCGATCTCTCGCGCGGCACGCCTCGCGCATACCAACGAGCCTCGAAGAAAATAAGCTTCCTCGTTGCCGCATCCCGGCTGGTATCCCCGGCATCGCCGCGCCGCGCTATGCGGCCGACAAAGTTTTAACGACGCGCGACAAGGTCTCCCGCATTCAAACGCGATTTCCCTCCGCGGATTGACTTACTATAATCCATGTATGGTGTCGCCTTATTGAATTATCTTTATCAAATATCAATTTTAAACTTTTTTTTTATGAAGATATTGATGTTTTTTTTATGAAGAAAAGCCATGGCTGTTTACTTATACTTATGTTCATAATCTTGATATAAAATAAAGCATGTGAAATGCTAATTAAATAAATAAAAGAATAAAAGGTAAAATAATGGCATAGATATATTTAATATAAGATGTATCTGAAATAGGAAATTCTGGATGAAAAATTCAATGACAGAACGATCAAAATTTTCCTGTGGGCAAGTAATTTCGGTATCGATGGCGGTATTCTCGCTATTATTACGTAACTTTCAAAATCATGAAAGGTTGATCCATAGATGCGTCGTTTATTAAACGGCAATACGGCAATGCAGACATGAATATTCTAAAGTTTTAACAACGCATATTACGCGAAGGGGATAACTATTCGCATAAGATCTTTCGCAATTTGGATATTGAGTCGCAAATCGCATACGTGAGTAATTAATTGCCGATCGTCGGAACGAAAAGAGTAAAGAAGCAATCTTGATATAATCCTTTAGGAGATAAGAAAAACGGTCGTTTCGAAAGTTCTGAACAAATTTAATAACGCCACGCTGGAAAATCCCGTAACTTCGATAATAAAATTGTTGTCTAAGTATCGTCGCGAGATAGTCTTCGATTCGGCAATGTTCCTTTCATGATTTCGTTCTTTTCGTATGTTCTCGGTCATCAAACATACATGTATCAGAGAAACGTTACTTGTATAATTTCTGGATCGATCAAAATGTTCCAAGTGGAACGACCCAAACGCGAAGGACAAAGTATAAAACACCACTTTACATAAATATTTCTTATAATATAATTTAATGGTATATAAAGAAGAAAAATTAACATAAAGTGAGAAATTATGGGATGTTTTTTTGCATTTATAGAATATTTTCTTAGAAAATATAAAAACATTGTGTTCATTGTTTATATTTTACACACAAATATTCACGCGCTAGAGATTATTATTTTTAGAATTTTATTATTGTAGGAAAAAAATGGAATAATAAAATAAATAAATGAAAACGTAACGTGAGAAAAAAGATATAATACTATGTACTATGCTGCAATTGTTCTCGTAAATTTAAAATATCCGTCTGTGATAAGAATTTTTTAGGATTTAACATGGTAGCGTAAAAAGATATTGTAGAATATAAAATACATGGTCAGAGAATTGTAGAACATCAAGACTTTTCATGATATCACTGCGTAAAAATTACTACACGCGTGTGCAACATAGTGTAGTAATATTTTAGTGTGTGTTATTTATATCCGCTATGTAAAAGCGGATAACTATAACTATAAACTATACACAAGTAAATACATTTTAGGACTTGATTTAATGCGGTAGAATAGAGTTAAAAAATATAAAAAATCATGTATGTAATAGTGTCATTTAGAAAAATTATAACGAAAAATACTCTATTAAAATTATTCACTTAACGTAATCGATTTTTAATATATGAGAAAAAGGAAAAAAAAAGAGAATAATTTAAATACGGTATAATTTGAGAGAATTTTCTAATATAAAATTAAATATTGCAGAACGTTATAACTGCTATTCGAAATGTCATCAGTAAATGCTCTAATACGGGATATCCGTCAGAATTATCTGTAACTATCGGCGTATCCATAATTTTCTGGATAAAGTACCGAGGAAGCCCTTTTTTTAATTTATCTCAATGCGCGCAGACATATTTAATAAAACATTCCTCCACAAATTACACAAGATAGATACCTTCCCTAATGTCATTGCGTGAAATAAGCCGAAGCCGAGAGAAAAACGGCCCGTGCATCGCAATCGCGACACGCGATCGCGATATTCTCTTAGCAAGAGGCGCGCAAATGTATCTTCTCCTTTATTTATATCTTTTTTTCTCAACTATATACTTTTATACCGCGACAACTTTCGAAATGCGCGACGATCCTCGACGGTGGATACAAAGGAGAGAAAGAGGGAAAAACGGAGAGAAGGCGAGAAAGCCGTTTTACCTGCACGCGCATTCCGACAGATCGAGTTTGTGGGAGCCGAAGCATCAGGCTAAGTAATTAATAGTTGATTGAAGCAAACGTGCCTACGGAGAAAACGAAGAATCGGAGGGTGGCGGAGAAGTGGAGGAAGGATAAGCAGAAACGAAGCGAAGAGGAAGCAACGGCGAGGCTGTAGTTAGCAATAAGGTAGATCGCAGCGGCGATACGAACAATTCTTCGTGATAGCTCGATCTTCACATCTCTCCCTCTCTCTCTCTCTCTCTCTCTTTCTCGATTTTTTTCCTCTTTTCCCTTCTTTTATCCTCTTCTTGCGCGAGAACGCGAGATTGCCGCACGTGAATGATAGCGAACGAAGAGTGGCGCTTCGTGTTAAATATGCATCGTTTGGGAGATAAATTGCGCCTTAACCAAGAGCCAGTCGGCCGAGTATTATAATAACCTAATAAAAGTGATTAATACGGGACCGCCGCGATATATTACCCTGCGGCATCGGCGAGGATGTGCCGTCGGGCAAGACGGTTATCCTAGCGTGAGACGTGGGGACGCCCGGCGTCCTCTCGATGGACGGGATATTCCACTTTCAGCGATATGCACCGTTGCTCCCTCCTAGACTTTGTGGTTGAGTATACGTGTGTGTGTGTGTGTGTGTGTGTGTGTGTGTGTGTGTGTGTGTGTGTGTGTGTGTGTGTGTGTGTGTGTTTGTTACGTCTATGTTGTGCGCGCAGTTTATTGCGGTCATATGTGGCGACGTCGGTAGATGTTCGCGCGGTACCATTAATTTGTGAATAACCAACTTTCTGGCGGAAAATTAAGGGAACATTGCGGTTAAGAAATACGAGGAATAAAAGGGTCGTTAACATCCTTCGGCTTCAAGTCGGACGACACGCGGTGTTATATAACGCACTACCTCATTAAAAGATCTCCTGCACGCGCGTGATTGTAACACCTCCCTGAAAATAAAAATTAAATAAGTATACACACTCGGACTACGTACAGTGCAATAACGCAATCTGCGACTACAATGATTTCGGAAACGCTGGTCTCTTTAAACAGCAAAAACCGACTGTCCCTTACGCAGACAGCGGAGCACAACAATACAAAATATTCAAATGAAAACGCAGACAATCGCGAAGTTGTTGAATTCCGAAACCCGCACAAGGGATAACAATATACGAATGTTATTTTAACATTCATTTGAGTTCGAGCGCAACGACGGAGTTCCATCAGGCCGCGAATATTCCCTGTCGCGCTACGCGGAGTGTAACCCGCTCGGGAACTTCCTCCCCCTCCCCCCCCCCCTCTCACGTCGCGCTTTTATTTCACCCTTTGTCGGATTTACATGCGCGACCCGCAGACTCCGCGTGCTGTGTCGTTATTGCTTTTCGGCTTGTTCGTTACACGCCATATACGAGTGTTCCGGCAAAGTTTCCTCGTGGAGGGTGAGCCTTCCCTCTCGCTCGCTCCCTTCGCGCACCTCCCTTTGGTCTTCTCCGTGCACTCGCAAACCAACTTGATCGGCCCTCTCGCGTTTACGGATCTCATCTTCCTTCGAGATCACGCGTGGAACGCTCCGCGGATGACGACGGAGTTCATCCGTGCATTCATCCGTGCGCGTTTTAGTGGGCGCTGTCGAATGGTGACAGGCTGCACTCGCCCCGGGATCGCTCGTAAAATCCGGCGGAACCAATTTTTCCAGCCGCATCCCGCCATTCCTCCGTCGCGCGCTTCCCCGAAATAACGTCGATGCAAGAATAGAGACAATTTTCGATTTGTACGATCGATGCGTCAGCCAGACTATCGCGACTCGCGTAAAGCGAATCCCGCGCGATATAAAACGTTTTTTTTACGCAAACAAAATGAATTTTACAGGTTTTGCAAATTAGATTGCACGGAGGAGAATTTCGCTGGAAATAAAATAAGAGAGACTTTGTTGACAGAAGTGTACAAATTAATTTCTTGTGGGATTATACATTTATTTGAAACGAGCAATTTTAGAATTTTTGTTGAGAAACTGTGATATTATTTTTCCACTTCAGTACTCTAATTTTTTTCTAATTTTATCAGAACTCATTTACCTGAATAATGTATACTATGTGAATTTGTAATGTTCTCGGTAAGGAAGACGTGTTCAGAAATTTATGTTGGATACTTCTGAAATTTATTTGCGTTTAATAAAGATATTTCGTAGCACTACGGGTTCAGAAATCAATATATTTGACATTAATTATCAAACTCCACACTCCTCTGTTTACGTAAGCGATATCCGCAATTCCAATGAGCTACCGCAACGAGCAACGCGTGCATGCACAATGGCATCTTCATAATATCGGAAGATATGAGGATATGCGCGAACCAAGTGCTGGCCTTCTTTCCGGCAGATCGAAAACTGCAGCTCGGCTGACGGTAATTGAGCTGTTGATTGCAAAAGTGGCTTAGAGCGCAACATTTTACGAGCGCCATTTCGGCACCTTTCGCACAGCGTCAACGTCTTACCACTCCGCGTTTTTATTTTCTGCTGAAGCAGAGAGAGAGAGAGAGAGAGAGAGAGAGAGAGAGAGACTGTTTCGCGCGAACTGTAATTCGCCCCTAGCTTCTTATTGCCTCTGCAAATTGACCCAATTCTCGCTACGTGCCGCGGCTGCTCTATAATCTCTTTTGAGTCGTAGGAAATCTGATCGTCCTGGACGAAGTAATTTTCCGCGCGAGATCACGCGACAGATTCCTCCGTGCTTGAATGAGCACAAGCTGAAAAATGCATAAATATCTAAATAATTTTTATTTGTCTGATGAATCCTTTCAATTTCTCTTTCTATCCATTTAAGCAAAGTAAAAAGAGAATAGAAGACTACATATCCAAAATTTTTCTTCTTTCAATCTTGAATTAGAATTTTTATATTTATTTTAACATTTTAAACGGTAAATCAATTTTTTTGTGTTACTTAATTTACAGTTTCTATGTTTAAAATCATAAAATTCTATTGAAGATAGCTGAAAACTTTTCTTTTGAATCTCAAAATAGAAAATTGTCTATTTATTTTAAATATTCAATTTATATAAGTTAAATTTACCACTTTTCTAGAATGAACATTTTAAATCTAAAATTAAAAATAAAATTTTAACTCGGTTAGTCAAAGCTACTTTTTCTATCTATCTTCAGTTACTAATTTAACATGAACTATTTATTTTAACTGTTTAAGAATGACTTGTAGTTCAAAATAATTTTCAAGAAGAAAATTCCGTGAAGATTGGATGGAAAAAAATGATTTATAGAAGAAAATCTTTTCTTCTATAAAAAAAAATGAAGGTTTGATATAGAAAACTATTAATTTACCAGACTTTAATTTTAAAGATTTCAAACACGGAATTGCAATTTCGATGCAGCATTAGCCAAGTTATCAAACAGAAAAAACATGAAAGTTTAAAGCTTCTATCGATTTTCTCTATAGTTGCTTATGTTCTTTCTCTCTACTTTTGACTTGTCCTACCTTCGTTCCAGACAAGTCTGACGGTTACGAGTAATCTCTGTGTCTGATTTATAGTTTTTAATTTGAGTCTCATTTCAACCCTCTTGTACGTCCTACGCGAGAAGGAATGAGAAAGTCCGGAAAAAATTCGAACCAATCTTTTCAATCTTAAGTAGTACCGTTTTTCTTTGTCCATGTCCAAAAGACAAATACTTTGGAAGATTGTGCCATTTATGTTAATCTGATAAAGCTTGCATTATTATTTATATTTAACATTTTTGTAATCCTATGTTTTCAAATCTTTAAGATTTAAAGAAAGAGAGAAAAAGTTAACAAGAATTAAAAAGAAAAAATTATCATTAATTCTATTTAGAATTGATATTTTGATATTTTTTAATTAGTAAATTATAAATTATCTCTTATAAAAATATTGAAGAAATATTTTTTACAAAAAATTTTTTAAACATTTAATTTAGACTCCTTGATTGTAAAATAAACATTTGGATTGGTATCTAAATTTTCGAATTTTTTTAATTCGTTCATTTTGAACTTCGGTAGACCTGTGTTTCAATAAAGTTCGTTGGTTTTTACAATCACGGATTTTTCTAAATGAATAAGATTCTTCAGATCGAGTTTCGGAGTTGAAACCCGGTCTTTAGATTTTCCGGCTCGTTGAGTTCCTCGGCTTTGATCTTTGCAGTTCTATTAGAGCAAGGATCGATTATAGCAGGAGATCGGTGTGCACAGATGGCGAACGCGTTTCGTCGAACTCTCGTGGCACTCCGTTCTCCGTTCTCCGTTCGTGCGGACCGCGAGAGTGACAGCTTCTGCCTTCCTAGAAGCGGACGAGGGTCCGACAAGAGCGTGTCGGTAATCGTCGTTTCTGGATGATTGCGGCGTTCGTCTGAGCGAGGCGGCGCAGGTGTCGCGAGATTCGCACGTTCCAGCTGGATATGGGCTGGCATTATCCCGCAGAAGAGGAGAGAAACGGCGGTTTCTCCGGCTATCGTCGGCCTTGCCCGTTTTTCCGACCATTCCGTCGTCGAAGGGCGTTGGAAAATGGACGCGATAACTCTCGCGCCGACAACGAGACTTTACGACGCTGTTAAATTTTATTGCCTATGTATTCGGCGCGTACTCGATACTTTTGATGACGCGATTGTATCGTGTAATCCATAAGGTCTTTCGCTTTCCTTTAATAATAATTAATATTTAATTAAAGTTATTTAATACGTTGAAAGTAACATGTGGAATGATATTATCGCTATGAGTAGACAAAGATCTTGATTTTATAGTAGACGTTTAGCGTTAGAATTGTAATAATAGCGTAGACAAGCAATACTCAATCGAAGTCATTTAATGTTTAAAAATTGGATTTTAATCTAATTTTTAATGAAAATGGATTTAATCTGGTTTGTACTCCCAACGTTTCAAATTTTCGCATTTTTATGCACTTTATGCCAAGTATGATCATGGACATGGAAATGTACAGAATTTTGAAAGCTTTAATTATAATTCCATTTAGAAGGTAGAAAAGCATGATAGGAACAATTCTGGAATATTCCGACAATTTGACAGAAACATTCAGAGAAGTTGTTAGAATAAAGTACGATATTCTTTTTCTCTCGCTAGTTAAAAATAAATCTCCTCTCAGATTTGTTAATTTTCTCAACGATGAATTATCTAGAAGATAACATTCCTATGTTTGCATATTTAAAACTAAAATATTACGTCAAAATATTCAACGCCGCGGACTTTTACAAATAAAAGCTAACGAATCTCTTGGAAATTCTAAGTTTTTATCCAAACAGTGTAATCCGCCGAGTTTTTGAGCTATAATTTGAATCTTTTTATTTTATTTGAAAATTTAAAATACGATTGTGTAATAGTTTGTTGAATGTTTCAATCCTCGAATTTCAAACTTCCCATTCTTAGGATTAGTATAAAGCTTCTGCTAGCTTTTCAACCTCTTGTATTCTTAAGGCTCTAATTCCTCAAACACTCGATTTTCATATCTCCCTTATTTATGTCAACTTTGATCGTTAAGCATTAATTTACCTCAGAAACGAAATACAAGGTGCAGCGGGTTAAAACTCATCACTTGAGACGGAAGCGGAAGCAAAAAGACGAAAACGAACCGTCTGACGCGACGGGCGTCCACTTCCGAGATAAATCTCGCGGTTCGCTCGCTCGCACACTCGCTCCCGCAGCCTCGCTTTAATGCGCCGCCGTTACTTTTAATATACTAATCACGCCGTAACGTATTTTCACGTGCACGCGGCGAAATTCGCCCCGGGGCGAAATTTCACGTCGGGGAGTAATTTCCCCGTACGCCGATATTTCACGCGCGTGCCCTGGGCCAAGATTGGCTCGATTCTCCATCGACCCACTTCCCCTCCTCCCACCCCCCACTCACCCGCCGACTCTCACATTCTTTCCCTCCTCTTTTTTTCGTCTCTCCTTCGACCGCCGCCCTCCTACCCTCGGCTCCTTTTCTTGCCTCACCTCCGGCTTCCTTTTCGGCCGGAACTAGCATCTCTACTGTCTTAAGTAGCCGTAAAAGAGACGCTCGCCCGTGGAATTCGTAAGAACACCTTGCTCCACCCACGCCTGCCTCGATTTGCTCTCTTTATTCATCCTTTCCTTCTCTCTCAATCTTTCTTCCCTCGTTTTCCTTCTCTCGAAGTCGCGCGAACATCAAGAACACGACTAGGACGGAATTTCAAGCGCGAGGTCCACCATTTGTTTCTTTCTGTCTCACATTGATACGAGTGTGTCTCATATTAAAGTGTCGGTTTACTTTGATTTATTCGATATTACATCGAGTTCAACGTTCCCGAGTAAAGAAAAGCATTAAATCCTGATCGCAAAATCGATCAATTTTGAACTCGTACGATATTTAAATTATTATTACCGATGATAAAAGATAAAATATCAGACAGAGAGAGAGAGAGAGAGAGAGAGAGAGAGAGAGAATATGACTATAAAAATATTATTGGTAATCAAAAAGTTATATAAAATTGAAGATTTCAGACGAATAAGTCATTACGTTATTTAAAAAAAATAATTATTGAGATAAACAAAAGGATAGAAAAGAAGAAAAAAAAATATATAGACTTTTCGGCAGAAATTTATTTTCTGATTTTAACAGTGCTCGTTCGAATAATTGCGGATATTTACAAATTAATTTAATACAATGTATCACTGTATAACACTATTTATTTAACTCCTATTTATATAATATTCGAAAATGCCTGGTCGGTCCAATTATCGGATATCAACGAAATTTTAGTCTGCGTTTCGTACTCGACTGCATGCTCGAACAAAACTATCGATACCTGAAAGTATCCCTAGTCCGATGTGGAAAAAACGCTCCGCGCGTTTTTCCGGAACGTTGCCCGCGGCCATCACAGGAACGGATAGAAGTCGTATATATTTATGAACGTGCATGTTATACTCCGTCCGCTTTTTTCCTGGCATGATTTCAAAGCAGCCGCCCTGTTTCCACCTACTCGTTCCCGGTGATCGCGCAAAAAAAAGGCGTACCTTTCCTATCTCTCCGTATTATTCGCCGGCATTTTAATTTCAATATCGCGGCCGAATTTCGGTTGGCCTATAGCGAATCGCGAGCGAACGAAACTTGATCGATCTATGTACCGCTTATCACTTCAAATTTTTGATCTACATTTATCTAGAGCGATCTTTAAATATAATTATTTTTAATTTTGAATCCATCTATAGTGACAGTAAACAATATGTAATATATTATTAAACATGAATCTAAAGTAAATTTAATTAAAATCTTGGCAGATTTACATAAATTTAGTAAATTTTTAAAATATATGACAAAATTATTTAACAAGAGTTTTAGCGAAATAGGTCAAAATAATAAATATAAAAACTCTATATTTTAATTACCTTTAAATCTGCTTTATTTGAATAAATATTTATCGCGAATCTTAATTTAATCTCAGGATTTACAAAGTATTCTAGATTTCTTACATTTTTTTTTAATCTACAGATCTTTCGACCGAATTAGACTTGATTTTTCTCGACGGAATTCTGATTAAAGTCTTTTACCGCAACTTTTTAATTTTGAATTTTCAATATCTTAGCAATTAAGCCCGATATTAAAACTTTCCTAAAGTAAATTTCATTTAAAATTTTCAAAAAAAAGGGAAGTTTTATCTATTTACCGTCAAAATTTATTTCGCTCTAAAAAAGTTGTAATTTGCGTTTAATCAAAAGTGTTTTTATCAAAAGATGAATTTAATCCGTTTTGCATAATTATTCCTCAAACGGCGTAACTCGCGATACAGTTCCGCTCTACATATCCCATATGCAACTATCCATGTAGTTATGACAAAGTGAACTAGATACCGGATATAGGAAAAGCCGGCAAGATCGACCGTCTCTGTAATCCTTTTACAATGTTATCGCTTGACAGCGCCGACACGGGAATATCGGAAACGAGTGAAAAAACGAGACGTGCGCGATATGTCCGTTTCGCGGTTTACTTCCACATGGGAGTACGGGGAGCGAGCGAAAAGAGGTTGGGAAGGAAAGGGGGGTAGGAGAGGAAAGAGGCGAGGGATAGAGATGGAGAAAGACAAGAAAGACAGCACGTACGTCCGACGTCGGTCGAGTCTGACGAAACTTTGCCCGACTCTGCTCCGGGAATATCCCGCGGAAACGGAGGATTAATTCTCCGTCGGAAGTTTCTGACGTCTCGAACGTTCAAACCGGGCAGGGGAGAAGCGTTTAAAGTATTATCCTCGAGACGGTTTCCCGATGCCCGAGTCGAGGCCACGAGAGATGGCGGAATATCGAGAACGCGCCCTCGATATCGACCAACTCGTTCGGCAAAAGAATGCTTAACACTGTCTAATGCATTTCCAAAGATAAAAGAGCCTCTCGTCTTTCGTACAGCAAGTGTTGTCCGCAGAATTCAATAATTATCGCGACATACAGGAATGATTGTGTGATCCTTTATTTACGAAAAACAAATGGGGCGATAATATATCTGTTTAGAAAGAAGTTGTATCGATAATCCTTGTGAAGCAATTTTGGTCATCATCTACAATTTTTTTTTATTAAATATATCCAATTGAAGAAAAAGTATTAGTATAAATATTGGGAGATCCAAGTTTTTCGATGAGTGCAAAATTTTGTTGGCATTTATCTCCAATAACAATGATATTTATCGTAATTTTATTATATATTTATGATCTTTAATAATTGTGTTTATTATATATTTATCATATTTTAAGTTGCAATTTTTGTAGACATATTTGTTTCAAGTTACATTTTGATTCAAGACAGAATTTAATTTATGTAAGATGTGTAATCACAGCCCGCCCTTTTCGCTCGTATCATTATCTCGTCTTATTATCAAGGAGATGTAACGAAGGTGCCACAGTTGGTCGCCTTTAATAGGGGTTAACTCCGTAAGGACCTATCCATCGCGCCATTAATTAAACCATCGCGTGCGATTTACGCCTAATAAATATCTACCGGCGTCTAATATCAATCTGCCAGACATCAATCATAGGGGCAATGGATCACGCGATGACTTAATTGCGATCGGATCACCCTTCTCGTCGACGCCACCCTTCCGTGCGACTACGTCGTTCACCGACATCCCCGCGGACGTTCGTCATTAGGTCGCGACTTATCGAGGCTGGCACGCGTCCCTCTCGCAGCCCTTTTCAACCATCCGACTCGAGGAAGACTCCACGTAAGACCCTTATCGGTTCCGACCATGCCGGAGCGGATCCGTCGAGCGACGACGTTAATAATAATCTTTTTCGACGGGTGCGCGTCCTCCTCATCCCTCTCGCAACGGTTTAAGATGCATATAAATATTTCCGAGCACGGCCTTGAAGAGCGGGGGATTACAGCACGTGAAAGGGCGCGCATCGCTCTTGCCTGCGGCGCTCTTTGTCAGTCCGCTTATTCCGCAATTTTCGTGCGCCACAAGTATGTAATAAGGTGAGAATGGTTGCAAATTGCAAAATTTATTATTACTATTTAATATCTTCATTACAAAAGGTCTATACTTTTTATTTGTATTGTCGTAATACGTGTGTTCACAAATGATTGTCCCAGTTTAAATTAACATACGTTCTATCATTTAATAATTATCTGCAAGATTTCAAGTAAATTAATTATGATGCAATATTAAGAGTAATTAAGAGTAATTATTTATTATTATTAGGCACAATTAGTGATCTAATTAAATTTAGCTTTTAAATCCTATGTGGTAATGTAATTTAACAAAATAAGTCATTTATTGTTGGTTAGCTCGCAAGATCAAGATATTCTTATGTTTACTTCTGCATACATAAGATTAAATTTGATTATCGAAGTTTCAGAGAGAGAGAGAGAGAGAGAGAGAGAGAGAGAGAGAATAAATAAATAAATAAATAAATAATCAGGCTGCTCTGGTGCAGAAAAAATGCGGATGCAAATAGGGATCGGATTATCATTCACAGGGAATCACTGTAATAGCACCCTTCATGGGGTTCTCTGTTTTAATGTTCGTCACTGACGCGATCCTGTGGCTATGCAGCGGGGGCCGTCCGCCTCTCGAGGGGCCGTAAACTCGAAATATTTATTTCGAATGCGGCTTGTAAAGTACGCAAGGCCCCGCCATTACAAGTCATTTTCATGGGGCCTTCGAGATCAAACGAGCTGATATTTACGTTCTATGCCTTTATATTCGTGTGTTCTCGGACCCCATGCGCGCTGCTGGCCTCACGATAATTGAACAAAAAAAAAGTAGAATTAAAAAAGACCTGACCACCTTTGTCATTATTCTACACAAATTTATATCACAAACTTATCGCATCCCATTGATTGCATATTCATTTGTTAGCGACATGAGACTTACGGGATTGGAAATCCACATTAGGTGAACATCAATTCTTGAATATAATATAAGATTTTCTAATGATTATCCATTGAACAGCGCTGTTTTAATTTTAATGTTATATGATTTAATATGACAATTGCCGCAAACAAATATCTTAATTTTTAAATTTTTGAAGAGAAGTTAAGGTATTAAATGTATATATGTATTTACATATTTTGATTTTTACATTATTTTTATTTCAACGATCGTTCGACTTGCATTATTCTGCAAATCTTTTTATTTTATTTAACTGATGAGTGTTAAATGATTATAAAATCTTTAACGAAATTTTCACGAAAATAGAATATCCAAGAAATAGCGAGGCGCACGATTCAAAATTTTATCTTTCAAAACTTTATATTCCATAATTGATATTTTTCAACACAAATGTACTAAAGATAGTGGAAAATGGAATGGAAAGTCGACAAACTAAGAATCGAGACTCTCTCTGGTTCCCGAGAAATGATCGATGGCATCGAACTGAGCACGAGAATCGGAAATGCAGCACTCTGGCAAAGATTCGCGTACAAATTCAATGAGAAGTAGGTCGGTTCTCCTGTTTTTCGTGAGTAAACTACTATATTTTACTTTGAACCGGATGGACCGGAGTAATGCTCGTTTTAGAAAAATTCGAGCATTGCTTTGGCGCCAGTGGTTTCGCTGGGCTCTTGTTACGAGTAACGTGGCTCTGTTGCCTAAAGGAGTAAACATTTCAGCTTGAATTCAATCGAGATATTTATGGGACACCTTTTGAGTGTTTTCCAGAAAGCATAGATTGCGGCAAAGTACATCGCGTTTGGCGAATACAATTTAAAATTCAATTTTTCTACTGCTTTTCAGGCGGAATATTTGGGAGTCAGTAATCCACTATTGCAATTTATTTCTTTAGTTATCTAAAAAATTATGTCTATAGAACACGTTATATCGCTTTTTTAACTTGAGATGTAACAAATTCTTTTGCTTAACATCTTTTTTGTTCTAGAAAAAGATATTTTATTATAGCTCTAAATTAATTCAGAAGTTATATTTTAAATATAAATAATAAGTAAATGAAAATTTTTCTATTTGTTCTGTTGGAAAATCTGTACTATCCAACATGTGAATGATCATAATCATGTGCGATGGAAAATTGTTTACGCGATTTACCTCTTTTATTTCCCCGTAAACTATTCTTCCGGGATGCACATCCGAAATGCATCGTTTGAATTCGCCTCAAGTTTTTGCAATTGTCCATAAACGCGCTCATAACGGTCACGGTGCACAGTGGATCGGGGCGAAAAAAGCGGCGAGGTACTCAACCACACGAGGGCAACGCGAAAAAGCGGCATAATCATATTTAATACCGTCGTAAAAATGTGCATTTATGCACATCGAAGACAACGCCGCGTCCGAATGAGATACGGATCGAAAGAGGGGGGGGTGACGAGGGGGGGGGGCAATTAACGGGAGAAAGGAGCGAGGAGAAAAGATTGGAAAAAAGGGGACGAAGGAGCGCGACGCGAGACAAAGCGGAGCCGGCATGTATTATTCCGTCTGAGGCGTTCCGCATTTTTATTGTTACAGCCTCGACTTAACGTCGCCGGGCATAAAAGTCACGCTACTAGCGGCCTATCACCGATTTGCATCTGTCCGACCGGAAGAGACCATCCTCTTTTTCTCTCTTTCGCAAAGAGCTGCAATTCGTAGCTAATATATGGCGGAACATTGCCGAGGTAAAAGTGCAACGCGAAGGAGTTGTAAATCTCGCATCCGCGTGTCGTCTATATTTTATTTATATATATATATATATATATATATATATATATACACACACACACACATACATACACGCATGTATAACCGAGTTCTTCGCATTTCTTTGCGTTTCTTATCGATGGCGGCCGGCAATATGCTAAATGCAATTGGAGATATATTATGTGTTACAACAAATACGATTACAAGTAATGATTTAAAAAATCGACAAAAGCAAAATCTATCTTCTAATTGTTTTATGTTACGAATTTTAACAAAGTGATATTTAATAAATGCGATATATATATATATATATATATATATATATATATATATTTTCTATGTGATTGGAACTTATTAACTGGAAATGAAGATTTCTGGTTAAATAATTCCAAAATTCCAAAATTCGAGAATTTTGGAAAGCTGAAAATATATTTAGATCACTATCTTCATAAATCGTAACTTTTGGTTCAAATTTCTAAAATCGTACGAAAATTATTATTAACAATAAAGTGATGCTACGTGATTTTGCTTCCTTACACGTTCTCAGATCTACGGTCTCGAGTAGATCCCGGATAGTTTTCTCAAGGGAAACCGCTTCTTTCGCTTAAGACTCCGTATCGAGACGAGTGTTTCTCGGATTAACGTGGACTTTTGTCGTCTTAATTAGCTTACGGAACACACGGCGGATACTGCTCATACGGTTGGTGGTATAAGAACATGGCAACTGCAGCATCTCTTCGAGGTCATCTTCTCGGTAATCTGCATGCACTCCTAATGAGCCCGGCTATACGAAAGCAACGCTTATGTTAAACTTGACTCCGGAACGCCGTTCTTTTCTCTATCTATCTTTCCCCTTCCCATCTCTCTCTCTCTCTCTCTCTCTCTCTCTCTCTCTCTCTCTCTCTCTGTGTCCTCTTTCTTCCTCTCGAATTTTCCTTTTCTTCTGATCTTTTTTCATTCATCTGGCTTGCACGCATATATTTTCTTTTATTTCGTCCGCTTGGACGAAAACAGCAGCGTGATATATAATCGATTTAAATTGAAGAAGCCTACATAAAGATAATTAATTCATGCCGCCATGATGGTTCACGATGTACGATAAATCGTGATGCATTGCGTACCTGAAATGATGCAACCTTGAAAAGCGGATGTTGCGAATGGTAATTCATTTGTCTTAGTTAACGAATTACCAAGTACTGATATTTTGAAAACCGAAACCAAATTAAATTTCAAATTTTGCTAAATTCTAAATTTTATAATTAATTCTCGAAGTCCTTATTTCATGGATTTTTTATTACGTACATGAAATTTTTAAAGAATATTAATTTTCAATTTAAATCAATTTTTTCTACATTTTAGATTGCATTAAACTCTTATTAAATTTTTATAATTATACATATATTTAATATAAATTATTTCTCATAAATTATCATTTTAAATTTCACGATTCTTAATATTTTCAAATGTCAAAATTCAAGAAATTTTAGAGGTCAAAAATTTATGCAGTTGAACGAAAAAATTTTGTAGAATTTACAAGCTTTTCCTTGTAGATCTATAAGACTTTTTCTTCCACAGAGATTCTCCATTCCGCTGATGATCAGCCTTTATGAGTTGCATTTTTCTTTTCAACAAACGAATTATTTCCCGTGTCGTGTTCCGAACAGTTCGCGACCTCGGTCCGCAGGACCGAGTCGGTCGCACAATTCCCAGCCGGAAGTGGCAGAAATCGCTTTCGCAGGCTTACGAGAGCCATGGGCATTTCCACGAGCTCGTCGGCCGTTTTTCACTGGCTCCCACCAGCAGCGTCGGCGGCGGCGGTGGTGCTGATGGAGGGTTGGGAGTTGACGCCGCGGGGGTTGCCGGTGCTACTTTCGTTATTTATGAGCGACGATATAGCCACTCTCCTCATCGCCTTCGCGAACCCCAAAGCGCTCCCTTTCCTCACTTTTGGGTGTTCGAGGTCAAACTTCGGTTTCCAGAGCAGGGGTAAATACGTCCTGCGAAATGAGATCCGCTAGTGTTGTACTATTATTGCCTATCCCGTGACTATCACAGTGTCAAAATGAAATTTGACTCTCTCGTTTGAGCACGTGCTAAACCAACATGACGCCTTAACGTTGACGCCGTAACCCACCATGACGTTAACACTTTCTCAGGCATTTCAGTACTTACGTCACGAAAGATCGAATGAAAATCCGTCGTTCGTAATTGTTCGGTCCTCGACATTTTCACGGTTCCTTTTTTCTGACAATAAAATTCGTTCTTAAAATTCGTTCTTCGGCAGAAAAACGTAATAAAATAAAGTATTTGAAGACAAATAGATATTTTCCTTTTAATTTTTTCTATTAATAAACACAAGAAACGTGCTCATTCTGGTTTCGATCAACTCTGAGTTTGTCACGTAAAAGACAAAAAAATCTTGGTGCCGACGTGGAATGGAAATCCTAAGATAGACAAGTCCAATAAAAGTTTTTTTTTTTGTATGTTGATGGACAATATAACACCAATAAATAGTTTCCCTTCATAAATATTAAATTTCTAATGCCCGACGGAAACCTTTTTCTTTTTTTGTAACGGTCACACCGAACGTTCGAAAATTTGCTTAACACCCTAATTTAGAGCGATAAAAACTCAATTTGACCAATCCAGAATAGCCGACGAGTACTTTTTTCGTATATTACCTTAAGAGATAACTTAGTTTTAATACACGAAAAGGCTATAAGGACCTAAAATTTAATATAATAAAACAACTTTTATATTTTATATAAAGAAATGTAGAATTATTTTTTTATTTTTATAAACAATTGCATATACCAGAACAATGTATCAAACGCCCTGTTTCGCTATAAACATTCGTTTTTATTTAGAGCTTTTATCATTCAGCTGTATTTAATCTTTCTTTATGGTTTTCCAAGTGAAAAGTTTAATATAAAATAAATGTGTGGAAAAATATGGAGCAAATATGAATGATAATTTAAAATATGCAAGCTAATCAATTTACCGAGTAGTATACACAATTTCTTTTATCTTTTTAGCAAGGGCGTTATACTTTAAAATTTAACTTTACTTCTACTGGCTTTGTTCTATTTTGAATTAGATTTTTCTAGATGCAAAAATATCACGTGAAAAATAGTTAGCCATCTGACTTTTATTTAGAATAAAATGGACATGCAGTTCAATTTAATTTTTTAAGCAAATCCAAATATAATATTTTTAGTTTCTCTCGAAAATCATATTTTCATATTAGATTTATAATATTTCATTAATTTTATCGATCAATGAACTCTTTTTTTCGTGATATTGAAATTTTTTTTTTAATATTTATATAATTAGATGATATACAAACAGCTATTTTCTTTCTGTTGCAGGTAAATTGCTATGAATGAATTAGCGGTGGTGACGTTATGGATGACGAAAGAGCACGGTATGATAAAATAATATTTAATTGAATAGCGGAATATGCAAATGTTATCCAAGCTAACCGAATCGGTCAATTTTGCACGACCGGAAATTCAAGAATGGGTAATGCGTCGTATGGAAATAAAAGGGGAACGACATATCGATCGCGTCTCCTTCGCGCGGATCCACCTCAGCTTCTTTTTCCCATCACCACCACCCCGCATTTCTGCCTCGACTTGCGTCCGGCGGATAAAAAACCGGCGGCGATCGTGTATGGGGTTAATTTCACTTCGGTCTTCCATACACACGCACGACGTTCCGCGCTGATGGATTTTCACCTCTCACCCCTGCCGACTCATCCGGCGTTAATTATACGGGGAATGAGGACGAGTACGCGAGGAATGCCCGGATACGCCGTTGAATTTATGACATCGACGGAGACGGATACGCGTAGCTATGCAAGACAACTCGCGACGATCTCGAAGAAATCGACGATTAGACGCGCGTGGGATAATTTTAACGATTACACCGCGATTAGGCGCCGTTCAACGTGAATGCGATCGGCGAGACATATCGCCACTTCCATCATCGTAAACCCCCCGTCAGATCGGTCTTAATTAGTAGTGTCGTGTACAGGTTCAGGTCATATGAGCAGGCATATAATGACGTTTAATGCGTGGGATATTACGATAATTATACATCAAAGAAAATTCTACCTTGCCTTTTGTTGCAAATATACTAAAGATAATTTTTATACTGTCAAATGTGATTTGAAAAATATGTATAGTCGACAGAATTTCTTTTCAATTTTACTTTATTGACGTCGGTCATATAAATGACAGTTTTAAAATGCTGTCATTTTTTTTTTTATTTATAAGGTCTTCTTAAAGTACTACATTTGTTTGCAAATACTGACGTTATATATAATTTTTTTGTTAATCTGTTTAATCTGTTTTTTTCTCGAATATAACTTTCGCAGTATCGCAATAACGTGGCATTTCCGCAATTTCCGCTGTTTTTCTTTTTTAGATAATAACACGCGAGTTATATATCTTACAGTTCTTCTTTCTCGCGATAGCGCCACCGTATCAGCAATTCAAACGCAATTCGGAGGAAGCGACCGGGAACGAGCGTATTTCCAAATTCCCGTCGGAACAGCCTAAGTAAGTACGTGTCGGCGCCTTCCGTCGCTGTCGTTTGACCGCGAATGCGATGCAATGGCGCGATGCAACGATAAAACGCGCAGACTCTGGCTTGGCGCACAACGCGCGGCACAGCACAGCACGGTGTGACACGACACGGCGCGGCACGGCACAGCATCGCTTTCGTTCGGCATACGGGATGCTGTGCACGCGGTGTCGGTTATATTACACGTCGGTATAACGCGCACGTGATTTATGCCGCATGGCGGAGCGCGGCATTAAATGGATCATCCGACGTCCGACGTACGGTACACATGCGGCCGGCAGTCACCTACGTAGAAATCCGCGATTTATAACGCGACGGAGCGAAGGGCACACAGCGCGTATATTCCCCCGTCCCCCTATTGCCTCTCCTCCTCCCCCCCGGTCCTCCTCCTCCTCTCCTCCATCACACAGCCATAGCTTCTTTTTATCGCGGCCGCGCTCTGTGTCCCGGACGCGCGATTACATTCGACACCGTTGTGTGTCCATTGTCGGCAAGATTAACAGTCGCGAGTCTGATTAAATGACAATCGATGCTCGCGCTCCGCCAGGAATTTCTGCTGTTTAAATCTTCGACGTGTTTTCCAGGGGACCCATCGGGTGCGTCGATAAATTTATTCCTCTCGCGCGCTTTTGAGAGAACGCGAACGAGAAATCAAACGAATATAGAAAAAAAATGCCGTTGGCGAAAAGAGAGTGTAGAGCGCTTTCCCTATTAAAAGAAATATTACGTGTCCAAGATCTAAATACAGAATTGTTTACATATCAAAAAATTGTAAAGTATAAAATAACCTTGGCGAGTCTAATTTTATCGATCTTAAATAAAAGTCGTAAATTGAACTTCTGTCGCGCTAAGGTATACACGATATTAAACGTTGCGATTTATTAAATTTTTACGAAGGAAAATGAGATTCATTAGAAAATTTGCGATTGAAAGAAACACCGTGTATATCGCCGGTAACATCGTGGGAAGTTGCATTCGGCCGGAATGGAAAGTTCGCGTCAAACAAGTATTGGAAGATATTACGCTGGAAAAGCATGGCCGGCCAAGAGAGAAGTTCACGTCGACATATAACCGACGAGAATGATGTTTCGCAGCCGATAATCGCATACATAGAAATCTGCGATTTACAGCACAATGGTCGTAGGGCAGCGCGCATTTCCGCATCTCCGCGCTGTGAGATCTTCTTGTTGTACCTTCGGTTCTTGCAGCTGTTCCCGTAAGTGGCGATGTCGGCTTTCGCCAATCGATCGAGCGTATCTGGGAACGCTGTCGTTGAATTAATTATGCGCTTTCACAACTCGCCAAATTTGTAACAGTGCAGATATCGTAGGGAAAGGAGGAGCCGCAAGGGATCCAAATGAAATCGCATCAATAAGTAACCTTTCTCCTTCGGCGCCATTTAGAAATTAATTCGTATTGAACATTCGGCAGAATTCGAAAATAATTATCGTAGGAAGCGTTCATCGTTCATAAACGATCCCGAATTTGAATCCCTATCGATCTCGTTAAAACTTTCATTCCTGCCGAATTAAGCTTGAAAAAAGATTTTAAAATGTCACAGTTTTGAGGCTGTCTCGCTTCTTTGCTTATTTATGCGATTATACAAGTTGCAAAAGTGCAAAATTGCGAGTACGTAAACGCAAAATGTTCATTTCGCGACCAGAAATCTTGACAACTCGACAAATCCCCGTCTGCAGCATTGTACGGAGCGAGAACAATTCTATCTGGCGTACAATTGTGATACGAAATTCTAACTGTCGGTGGCGTCTTCGGAAACGCGATATCGAAACGCTGGTGCGACACGTCACTTCTCTCGGTTTTCCGCTTCGCGGCTGCGTTGACCTCGTTCACTTTGGCCGCGCCCCTACGCGCGAAACGGTGACGCGGGTGACCCGCAGGCCGTGCAGAAAACCTGTTTCTCACGTTTCAATTTTTCCGCGAAGGCCCCGTAACAGTACGCGCAGCACACGCGGTTTAAGGGTTAAGGTCGTCTTCGTGCTCGCGACCGGTCCGTTACTATCCGCTTCTTCGACATCTCGGCTGCTCACCGCCCGCCGACCGCTTCCGGATAGTAAATCATCGCGCCGGCATTCCGCGTCGATCGCTAATTTAAATATCAACCCGTTCGCCGCGCGATCTTCTCCCGTTTTACAGCCGTTTCTCGAACGCATTTGCGCATTCACTTAACATTTATCCTCGTTACCGCGCGGGGCAATTTATTGCTCGTAATAGATTAGTATTGCTCGTAATTCAAGAGGAAAGAGATTCGCTCTCGGTTGCGCCGACGTTTGAGCTCCGCTGTGTATTGTTACGGCGTTATTGTTTGCTTAAGGCCGGTCGGCTTTTATCCAGTTTCTCGCGAGGCGACAATCTAGGATGTCACATTGCAGAGAAATCTGCAAGTACGTCGATATCAGGTTTCTTGAGGACAACCGCTTTCATGTTAAATGCACATTTAATTAGACGCTGCGAGCGTACGACGCAGAAATTCTCGCATTTAATCATTCAACGTTTCCTGGTACTTAAACGGAAATAAAAATCGTGATTAAATAACCAGTATTATTGTTCTAATAGTATACGAAGCATCGAGTTCATGTGATCGGAACTAGGATTTAAAAATCCTCACAAGTCAAATCTGGTTTTAAAGATAATGAGATAACTAAGATTATAGTGAAGAATAATCATATTTAGCGACAATTACTTGTGAATAAATACAAAATACCAAATATAACACTAAGTTTCAGTAATTGATTAAAAATTGAATAAAAATTTATATAATAAAAATAAAATACACAAGATGAAATATCGACACGTGCTTGGAATTGTGAAAGGACGTGGTGGACGTGGAAAATCGACTGATGCTTTCATCGGGATTAAATTTAAACTTTTCGTTGGACATTTAAACATTCACGTATCGACAGCGTGGTTCTTAGGAACAGTCAGACTGGCTGTTCAAAAAGTGCAAGGTCGTATCGCTAAAAGCTTCGCTGGATGGGCCCAAACGATACCCTCGGAGGACGCTAAGTGCAGTGTCTCCGAGGTGCAGCAGTCGCCGCAGCCTGCGAGAAAGATGGAACCGGTTTCTCGGCTGAGCAAGCTCCTCTCCCTCTCTCTCTCTCTCTCTCTCTCTCTCCCTCTCCCTCTCACTCTCGGTCACTCGGTCTCTCTTCTCTTCGAACCGAGCAGTCGATTCGAGTCGAGCTCGAGGTCACTACAGGCCATCGCCTAAACCAAAGTAAACCCCATTTCATCTCTTTCCTTCCGACTAGAGCCCTTCCTTCTCCTTCTCCATCTCTTTTTCCCTTTCTCTCATCTGGCAATCTCGCAATCTTCTCCTTGTCTTCCTGGGCTCTTTCTCCTTCATCGTTCTCCTTTCACCTCGACTCTCTCTCCTTCCTGTCTCTTCCAGACTTGGATCATCCACCGACCGCGATGTCAAGGGACTCACGGGCCCGAACCGGAGGAAGATCGGAGAAGAGTTGGTGTATGTGAGAGGAACTGGTAGCACGTAGTCAAAGTGATTTTTGACATTCGATGGTGCGTGAAAGAAGATTTGTTGGCGTTCCCATTGAGTCAATTTTACCATTGGCAATATTTTTCGCGATACGAAATTATTAACGATTACAAAACTATTACAGGCTTATCTCGATGTTAAAATAACGTCACGGAGAACTATGTATCAGCCGTGAATCGGGTCAATTACATTTTGATGATATTAGTTTGAGCTCGTGTTTAATTATTTAACAACAGGATATTATATACACACACACATACACACACACACACACACACACACACACACACACACACACACACATCATTACTGTAGCTATTAAATTAAATACGAAATTGCAATTGATTATTGTTCAATCGCATCAGAACATTATGGAAAAGTGATTAGTAATGTTAGCGAAGATCTGCTATATATAATTATACTTATAAGCTCATTATTTTGAAATGATATATATGTATTTGTAGAGGCGTATTATATTTTTGAAATCAAGTTATATAATTATCATTTTCATATTCATTTTCATATAATTATCATTTTTTTTTTAATTTCTATTTTCCCTGAATCTGAAATATTCTGGTAAATTCGAATAAAAAAAAAATATATATATATATATATGTGTGTGTGTGTGTGTGTATATATATATATATATATTTGTGTTTCGGATTACATTTTTTTTATCTCGTTTTTACCGATGTTCATGAGTCGCAAAAAATTTTTAGTGCTTCCACTCAACGTATAATTTTATTATTCTATTATATTCTATATTATATTTGGCATCTATTGTATAACATTTCTACTTGCCATTTTTTCGTTAATTTTTTTTTTTAATCATCTGAGAGGGATTTTATTCGTTTGCATGACATGATCTATCAATTTATCTTTTAATATTATGGATCAAATACCGAGGACTTTCTCTCGCAAGTTTACGCGACAATGAGAGAAAATTAACGCGTCAACTAGAAATGTCGCATGCACATTGTGCAAGTGTGGAGTGTAAACCCAACTCTACGGAGTCTCTGGAGCTTGTTATACGTCCCTGCGGTCTTCCACACTGCCGCCTTGTATATTCCTCTTTCGGCCACTCTCCCGTGCCCCGCAGTCGCGGGGGTGTGAATTACGCACCCCCTCTCCTCCTCTCCGCTCCTCCCTTCGGCATCGCGCGTAAGATTACAGCCTGGGATCGAGGCTCCGTCCGCCCGTCCATTCGCCGACTGGCCGATCGATCGATCGACCGACCGATCTATCGGCTCGGCCGATCCGACCGGCGATCAGGCATCAACCTGCTCTCGGCTGTCCGGGAGGTGCCTTCTGGTAAGGTGCGAGATGACCGGATACTCCTTTGTGAGAACACGTCGTGTGTAAGGGATCCTGATTGGTCGCGAGGCTCCCGGAGATCTCCAGATGGCATTATTAAGTGTAACGGCCACTGTATTACGCCCGTAATGACTGCGCGATCGAATTAAATTTGGGTCGGTGCTCAATCAATGCCCATAATACCGAGAATTCAGAGGATCAATTCTCGAGAGACGGAATGATGCGCAACCACGTTGATCGCCAGCGCGAATTTACAGACAATGCTGTTGATCGACTGCTTTTGATGGGAATAATATTTGACGAGATATTATTTATTTTGTTCTCAATTGTTGAAAGAGGAATACACATAGGCAAATTTGTGTGTAATTGTTTATATAATAAAACATTAGCGCGAGATGTAAGTTGCACGATCGTTTTAATAAAGTTTAATTAATATCGTAAAATTTGATGTGTACCTTTTTTAAAAAGGCTGAAAGCATTATATGTTAAAAAAGGGAGAGAGAGTTACGTTGTGACGATGGTGCAAGGAATTGTGCGACTCTCAACTCGCCTTGGCGCTCCTGCGTTTTCTTACTCGCGTTCTTCCACGGCGGGACGCATCTTTCTATGCGCTATATAAATCCCAGGATCCTCAACCGGTTCGCGAGGAATTCACGCGGTAAGAAATGTCGAAATCCTTCGTCTTCTTCTTTTCCTCTTTCCTCTAGCACCGGGATTAGCGGGGAAGAAATGCTCGGAAAAAGTAGGTAGTTTGTCGATCAAGTGTCTAGGAAATTACGAGATGTCGAGATATCGATCGATCTTCAGCTGCGTCGAGAAAATCTACAGATCGATCTTTATTCGCAATCGTAATCATACTAAATTCTACGTATTAGCTTAATAATTGTATTATCGAGTTGATTAACGCAGTCGTGTTTTATATATATATACATATAAATTATGTTTCTCCACAAGTTAATTTTTGCAGAGATGCTCATAGAATTTCTTTGCTTTTTGGAGACATCATTTTTGTCAAACGATTCAAATTTAATTAACATTAATGAGATAGGCTCCGTGTCTCTAGTTTTTCTCCGATCAGAAAAATCACGCGATTATATTTAATTCGCCCGACGTATTTTTTTAGACTGATAATCGATCGAGCTTATAAAAATTTTATCGACGGCATTTCTTGCGCTCGTCATTCGCGCCGCTAGCTTGCTGGCGTCATTTAGCACGCTCGGCTCTCTTGCCGGGTGATATACATCCCTGGCGCTCCGCTTTTCTCGCCTCGAAAAAAATTTCCATACTAGATACACAATACGCCCATAAATCACCGCGTTTCACGGAGAGATACCATCGGAGAGCCAACCCCGACTCGAATTTCGTCGCGATCGATTTTACACCGCGACTTTCCGCACCCTCCTGCAAATCCCGTCTGTATCCTTTGACGCGCAAAATTACATTGAAATAATTTTATGCGCTTGATACTGCGCTTTCTGATTAACGAAAAGTCAAAATATATTATGCATAATATAAATTTTTTCAGGGTATAAATTCATGACCTGTCGTCTCATTATTATCGAAAATTTTGTAAAAATTCGATTAATATTAATATGTCAAATAAGATATATTACTTTTTTGTATGCAAAATTTACAATTTATTTCTTTTTGTTATACTTTTGTCATATTATCCCATTGCTATTCATACGCAAGATATTCGAAAAAAAAAAAAAATTTTTAATTTATTTAGTGATTCGCCTTCTGAATTTCGCCGACGACAGGCAACGCCGCGAATTCGCCTCGTACGCGAAACCCGATTATCACTTGGCGAGCGAAGAGGGATGGGGGGTAGGCTAGGGTGGGATTTACGCGGCGGCACCTCACAAGAACAGAACGCGATAGGGCATACCCGGCGACCCGTAATATCGATCACCGCGCCGATTCCGCTTGTGCTATCGGGCGTTTTCCACGTACGGCATACATGCGACATCGCCGTGGAAACCTTCCCCATTCTTTTTTTTTTGTTTTTTTTTTTTTAAGCAAAAAGATCACCCTCCCGAAATCTGTTCGCGCTCTTATGGTACTTGCGTAGAAAAACATGCTCATCCACCTCTCCCCGGTTCCGCCGCTGTGCGACTAACCATTCAATATTTTCAAAAACCAATTTCGCGTTAGAATGTTTGCTCTGGTCTGGTGCACCGTTGGTAGAGCGCAGAAGGGGACGGGGAAGAGGAAGATTGGGGGATCTCGAATATCGGGGGCACGTGTGCTTAACCACGTAGAACGTATACGCTGTATGGCCCTAGATATATATCTATATGCGCCTAGATCGCAGGGAGAGATGAGAGTGGCCCCGTAGAGTACACCAATAAACGATAATCCGGCGCGGCATGACTGCTATCCACCCTCTTCTCTCTAACCGTCATTTCCCCCTCATTGTAGCGTGGCGTCTGCGGGCCATTCCCGTGCATTTAAAATGGATCGCTCAAGAGGTCATTGTTTCTCCGGAGAATCACCAGCAGCCGTAACGTCCTGGGACCCTTGCGAGTGCCTCGAATACAAGGTGGGATTCCTCCTTCGCCGCAGCCGCCCTCGAATATTCAATCGGGCGCATTAGCGTGGCGGATCGAGACGCGGGGGAGGGCGAGGAGGGGGGGGGGAGGGTGGCTGTGACGGAGAGGGTCAGGACGTAATCCTGTAACCGCCACACGGGTTGTGCGGGTGTTGTGCAACCGGTAGATATATGCGCCGGCCGGATACGCAGCATCCGAGAAGGGCGTCCTATACTGTATGTTTGCGCAACGAGTGGAGCGTGAATAAATCCGTGGGGCGGCAAAAGCGAAGGCGCGGCGGGATGCCAGGCGAGAGATATGGATGGAGATGTGGATTACACGTAATTGACAAGAGATATGAATCTGTAATGAGAGAATTCATTATTCAGCTATATTTAGACGGGTGAAATTATAGCTTTTATTCGGTATGTCGCGTCGGTAATGGACCGTCGTTTTCGCGAGTAACGTAAAATGCACAAGAGATTCAGCCTTATACACTTTGTATTTTATTTTCAACTTTTTGTACGCTTGCTTCGTTATAATATGTTTCTTCATATATTTACCCGTTTACTATTTTGTAGTTTATCATTTTTAATTTATACAGTTTACTTCCGTTCCCCCTTCCTCTTTCTCTACCATTTAATAATATATACTTACTTCTACTACTTTCTCTTTACTATTCGCTGCTGTCATTTCTTTTTTTTTTACTTCGTATAACGTTTATTCCCATTTATAGATCTCATTGTCTGTCCTTTTCTTTATATTCCCGTCGCAACATATGCAACCACTTATATTATGATATATGTAATAAACTATGCTCCACGTCTTTCCGTCTCGGTTACACTCGCGTCGGTCCCACGTGCGTCTAATGACAACGCGTGTAACATACGTGTCTACTATACGTAATGCGAATGGTGGATCGTTAAGATCGATGATTGACGGGCGGTGCAGGTTCGAAGATGCCGACGTAACTCAGAATCGTTATTATCCAAATATCCGCTGCACTTCGGATATTTCGTACAACGGATAAAATCGACCATAAAGTTTCCGAGGGGAAATCGCGTAAATTTGAAATTTTAGAGATATAAGAGATGAATATGAGAGCTGTTCTCTCTCTCTCTCTCTCTCTCTCTCTCTCTCTCTCTCTCTCTCTCTCTCTCTTCTTTTGTCAAAGAATATTAAAATTGACTCTACAATTTGTACAGGAGATGTTGATTTCCATATTTGTTCAGATGTTCCTATTCAATCGACGAGTTATTTTTCTGCACACACACACACACACAAAGCACGTATGTGTCATAGTTGGATTATCCAAACGCCCAAATAATGAATGTTTGATTCAAAATGTTTGCAGTAATATCAAACTCGATGTGTTTTGTTTCTATCTTTCATATTCTCTTTTCATTAAATAGGATTTTTCCTTCGTTTGAAGAAGCAAAATTACAATAAACAAACTTTGCCATCTTCAATTAAAAGCTTTCCAGTTAAACACATATTGGTTTGCAAATTTTTCTTATTATTATTTATTCAGTATATTTATATATTCAGTATTCATTTTTTATCTGCAGGAAAATACATTCCAGTTTTTTTATTAATAAATTAAATATGTTAACATTTTGCAAATTACTTTGTTTATCTGAAAATATTCAATAGCTGACTTTAAAATATTATAAATGAACAGTTCTATCGTCGTTCATTCACTCCGACATCGAAGAATACACATGATCAAGCTACCTATGAAGTATATTCGCGAAGCAAGATCTGATTGACAAAAGAATGAAATATTTTTCTTCCTGTCGAGGAGGAAAGTCTTCTCTGTCTCGCATATAACATTTTACGTGGAAACTTGCCTTCTTTGCGAGACGTAACAACGGAGAAGTGGTTTACCGATATTCTGCCATGCCTGGGAATAATATTCGCGTTTGAAATACGCAAGCATCCCGGTGGCAGCGAGTGACGTCGAATTAGAAACGCTTGAAAGTATCAGTGCTGTCCGATATTTTCTTCCAGGATGTCGATAGTTCGCTTCTTGACAATACGCTAACTGCCGTGAATTATTCCAACGCTTTTGGTGCACCGATGGTTTACCATATGACTTCTTTTATATTTAAATAAGAATGTGAAACATTAGTTGGAAAATATTAAAGATAAATTAATATCTTTTTCAAAAATAATGTCTTTTTTTTTTGTTTTAGAAATGCTTGTCTTTTTTTTCTTATGTTTTTTTTTTTAATAAGTGCCACAAATATTAAAAATTAGGAGTGTAACAGTAAAACATTTTTTTAAATTAATTTTTGGGAAGATATACGCGTGTTGGTATGTTTCGAGTATATTTGCGTAAGATGTGAATAATCGCAACGACACTTCCAACGACGCTGATAACGGAACGCGCTTTCTCGTTGCAATTAGCGAAGATAATTTCGGGGCACGCTACGCTATGCTCGCTCATTCGACGAGACACTAAAAGCAGATATTCGGCAAATGCGCGATGCACTCTCCTCGTTTTCGCATACAGACTACAGAATGTATCTCAGAAGTTCTGTTGAATAGCCATTTTCGGGAATTATTATCACAGCCATCGTATTACGGTCATTTTAATTTTTCAATACAGCCTGGCAACGATAACGGTAAAATATCGACATTTTTATTGGAGAAATATCAAGATGTCTCGCCAGGATAATTTATTGAAATTATTAATGTATGAATGTTTAAAATAGTGCGCGTTATTCAACTCTTTGGAGCTCTTTGGAGCTCAATAGAGATATACGCTTTTCCATATACCGATTTCGTTTGATCCTGCATTTGAGGGGGAATCCCTGTGCTTCTCCTCTTTATATCCGAGGCATATTCGAAATATGATCAATACGAAATAGTTTAAACTTTACGTAAAAGTCCAATTAAACTTTAGCCACTTGTAGCTACAAACTTTACAAATCGAAACGAGGTTTATTCGAATTCTCCTCGGTAAGATTTCGAAAAGCCTGTGGATTTCCGAAGGACATATTCCTCTCTTAATTCGGTTGGTCGGTGGAAGAGAAAGGTTTCATGGCGAATTTGCCGGCAGTTTTACCGATGGGTTTCCCTCGGGCGAAGTCGCGCTAAAGAAGTTTCACAATCCGGATAAAAATACGCCGGCGGCGCTTGCACGTATATTTCACGGGGACGCGGTGATCGAAACAGATCGGTTCCTGACCTGAGGCCACTCTCTCTCTTTCTCCCTCCCCCTCCCTCTCTCTCTCTCTCTCTCTCTCTCTCTCTCTCTCTCCCTCGCCAAGTTCCGAGCTTCGTTTCGTTTGAAAGTCTAATTTTACGCGAGTCTTCGCGCCGTCTCTTACGCGCGTCCATAAACGAGGCCGGTGCGACGGACCTTAAACGATTTACTTCTTTCACTTGCTAATGATATTGCCAGACCGCCGCGTGCGGGAAAAGTTCCAGCTGCGATCGCATCGTCCTGAAGTACTTACGAAAAGTCCAGCGTGCAACGAGTTTCTCACAATTCATTCGAGTATCTGTTGAATATATTGAGACACCGGGAATAAAAATACTCCATTATTATACTCCATGCATGTAGAGTTTTTCAGAAAGATACGACAAACACTGAGCATGTGTCATTCATAAAAAGAAACGAAATATGCTTAATATTATCGTTTTCAATGATAATATTCTTTTCATCGACTTATTCATATTATTGATAATTAATAGTAATTATAAGATTGTGTTTGAATTTGGGATATTTATCGTGGAATTGTTCGGAATGAATTGGTTATTTCTTAAATTTCTGTTGAGTTTTTTTATTGAAAATGGAATAATATTGATCGGTTCTGTAATATGCCTCCTGATTTATCGCAATCGAATCTTCCAGTCATCTTTTCTTTCAACACAAGATGATTTAAAACAATATAAATGTTTTTCTATGAATATACACTCTGAGGAAAAAAATCGTAACAATAAATAAATAATATTATGAAAAGATATAATAATATTAACATTTGTAATAAATCGTTGGCTAAAATAGTGTTCTACAAACGTATTGTTATCAAAAATTTTTTAAACTTATCTCAATAATATTATGGCATTATGTTTATTTCAAAATTATTTGTCTAATCTGAATAAATATATAATGTCACATTCTATTTCTATGAAATTTAATTGTGTAATTATAATTAAATTGCTATTTCACTATCAATTAATAGTTTACATATTTGTCACCGTATTATAGCGATATTCGATATTACTTTGATTCTCAATATTTTTTTGTAAAACTAGTTGCAAAAACTTAAATTTCACAAAGATAAAATTACAGCTGTCAAAACCATATCTTTTTTTTCGGTGTACTAAAATAATTGTGCCAAAAGAGAGAGACGATTGAATGATGGTGTCCGTTCCACCATCCGGGATAATTTTAAAGGTTAAAAATCTGCAATCCGCTTGCGGCTTATCTATCGAACCGATCAGTCAATCGTTCGCTCGCGTAACTCGAGCGGCGTAAATTCTGAACTTGGAGAACGGTGGTTGATCTCGCGCGAGGCGGTGCGGTCATGTCCAGACCGATGGAGGAATGCAAGGTGGCCATCTTGAACAGTGGGGATAACCCCCCCTTCTAAGGAGGCCCCGAGGACCCTCCTCGCATACATCCATCGGGGGAGAGGGAGGGGGCTTCCCCAAGCTCTCTCTCTCTCCTCTCGCATACTGCGGTTGCCTGTCCGTCGCCGCTCTCGTCCATCCACACGTCTGCGCGCAGCCTGGCACAACACACCAACACCACACGCACACACATGCACACACGTACATCTGCATTGATTGGCCTTACACACGCGAGCGCCGATGTCACAATAATTATTAAAGCATAAATCTCCAACGTCGTTTCGCGGCAATTTGCGGTCCCGGCGAGCGCATTTGCGCGCCTGCTTCGCGCTACGCGATTATGTCAAGAGTATTTTCATTGAAAATGTTAAAATTAATTTGCGTTTAATTAGAGAAAGTACGCAGCCAATTTTTCTTTAAGGATAACGATAATGATGAGACTAATGCTGAGTTGCGTTTCATCAGAGAAACGTAGATTGGGTCAAATCGATGTCATTGATTTGCAGGAAGATTCTATTTGCGATACCTCCATATGGATATGGTATTTTTAGCGTGCTGCAGCTAAATTAAAATCGCCGACAGACTTTGCCAGGATATCGATTACATCGGCTGCTATTTTCATATAGGAACTGTACCAATGAGCATCGCCCGCGAGAAGCGTACATTAGTATCTATGAATATAATATTTACAATCGAGAAATAATATCGAGAAAAACAATTTTCAACAGAAATAATTTCGCGAGAAAATCTTTTTATTCAAAATTATTTTTGTAACGACAACAATACGTCATAGAGAAATAATACCGAAGGAACGTAATATTAATTGGAATGGAAAAATACTTTTTACATTAAAAAATATAACGGCATCGAAAATATCATCTAAATAATATTATCTACGTGTTAAAAAATATTACTACTATTAAATCGCACAATGATGTCTTTGTTAGGATAAAAAATACTCTCGTAAAATTATTCGCTCTTTATTATTCTCGCATATAATATTAAATAGACGCATTGTATGGTGTTGGAATGATCTTTTTTTGAAGCGCATTCTAGTTGGATTTTTGCAAATTATAGACTCTTGATTTTGTGTTCCTGACCAATTCAATTACAACCTCCTGTTGAAATTCGTGACGTTGTTCATAGTGCCATCCGGAGTAATTTACTGCGACAGTAAGTAATACGTAATAGTAGGTAATAAAAGGTTGCAATATTGCTCGTACGGGCGTACACCTTTGATATACAGCGCCGGATACAATCCGGCGCCGGAGTCGTTAAACATAAATGGGTAATACACGACGTCGTTGCGCTTCCTTCGTTTGCGCGAATTCGCAACAATGGTTCGCCGGAATCAGATTTCATAGGGAATTTCATCCTATCCGCCCCGCCACTTCGCGATTCGAAACTTTTTATCGGACGCGACGAGAAAGTTTTCGGAAGCCGCTGCGGCTCCAACGGCGGTCGTCGAGAATGCGGCCACACTCTTTCTCCATCGAATATTGGCTAACGCCAATCAGGCCGCGTAAAAGTTACGCGGAAAATTCTACATTGGGATTTTACGGAAATTTCATTTCAGCGCCGATAAATCGATCGCTGGCGCACTGCGTTATAAAAATGGATAACGTTTGCAGAAGGTTCGGAAAAGCGACTCCATATAAACTAATACAATTTTTATTACATTATTAAGTATTATTTTGAACTTCTTTTCGCCGATTATTACGTGAATTTACAAGGTATAATGTGAAATGTTATTTCTTTCAAGTAGTCATTAACGAGAGGATTAGAAGAGAAAGACTGAGAAAAATTTGAGAATGGACTTTGTTTTCTAATGAGCAGCATATCGCTTACTCATAGATATCTCAGCTCGCTTGACAGGTGCGATGTGAAGACAGATATAATATACGTTACACGGTTATGACACACATACACATACACAAAACTGTCATGCATAGAGAAACCCGACGTCCCGTGTCCGATGCCGACGTTGTTTTTCCCGCGCTTCACGTAAGTCATCGGAACTGCGCCTCCCGTTGCGCCGGAGTCGGCACTAATTAAGAGTTATACCTAAATGAGCCTGCATTGGCGTAGCCGGAATTTCTTACACGCGAGCCGTGTGCCCATGCTGCGATCCAAATCTTTTTCTTCGGCGTTATCTTACGCGCACATTTATCGCGATTAGGGGCTCGTTGCTTTGAAAATTAATTTCTCGCTCGGGAGGTGTTTAAAATCTTTAAGTCGAAATTCGCGTTGCCTCACATTAATTTCGACAGTAAACGAATTAATTAGGTGCGATGCAGTTTAATTAAGAGCCGCATGGTGGAGCATAAGGCCGCCTCGCGCGGAAGGAAAAATAATTTCTCGAAGCGAGTTACAGTCGCGTTTCCGCACGCTCGAGGCTCACGCTCGCGATCGCGCATCCGCCGCTAAGCGCATCCCCGATCCTAAATCAAGATACGTCCCGTGTGTGGCGTGCTCGGCCCATACAAAGGCATCTGGGGATCATCGTGCCTCGACCCGATGCGTTTCACGCATTCTCGCGTGCGCCCTTCGGCGCGATACGATGGCCGCCGCGTTGCACGTTTCTCCTCTCCTCCTTTATATCTTGTAGACGGAGGCGCTAATGGCGAGCGTCTCGCTTTCTTGCCGGTTGGCCGGTTTCTTCGCTTGCCCTCTCGCTCTCTCTCTCTCTGCCCTCCTCTCTGTCCCATTCTTTTCCTCGAAGGCGCTCTTCTCGAAGAACTCCGGTCGTTATCTCCGAGGAAAATTCCCTTTTCTCGTCCGCGACCGAAGAAATTCCACCGTGCACGTCGATTACCGGCGAACGGGGGTGGCGAGCGTGAGTGGGGGACGTTGGTCGGGAATGAAGGGGGAGCGGGGAGACGTGAGAGTAAAAGTGCGCAACGTGGTTGGAAGAGAAATTGCTTCGTTTCCGAATCCACTGTGTGTGTTCTGACTTGATTGCCCCTCCTCCCCCCCCCCTCTTTTCTCGTCTAACCCGCTTTCCTCACCGTTAGATAGGCATACCCGTTCTCCATCTCTGGCACTTTGGCTTTCGCGCGAGGGTGGAAAAAAAAAATACGAACCTATTTTCGGGACCCTCCGTCGTCTACTTTTCGATTAGATGTCCGTGCGCAAGTTGCAGAATAAGGAACCGGAAGTGCCATTGGAGTGGAAAAAGGCGCGGAGATGCTTGCGAAAGCACACGAGCGCAAGGTAATGATATTTTCGCTGAGTTCTCGATTGCGAGAGTTCATTGCAGTATCGGGTCCTACAATCCAATTGGCAGAGTCTCGAGACACGTTTATAATAAAAATTAACTTTGCTCGGAACATCTAATTCTAATAATATGAATCGAAATTAATGTTAAATATTTAATTAAAACATTGATATTTTAAACAGTATTATTATAATGTAATATGATAATTTGCTTGGAAAAAAAAATCATGTTTGTAGATATAAATTACAAAAAATACGTAGTGTTATTGATACAAGCAGCACGAAGAAAAAATTATTGAAGAAAGAAATCAAGAATTACAATTAACAAATAATCTTTACTATATCAGACGCAACTTAATGACATTACTTCTGTCACTACTGATGTAATATGGCGTAACATCGTAAACGCGCCCTCATTGCCCTCATTTGAAATGTTAAATTCCGCATATTTTAACGTACCGGGTTATTTGCGTAAAACACATGATCTGGCTCGTTATCCGCGAACCGTTGGACCGTTATTACTTTCGTGTGCCATCAGAGTGTTCGCCAACGTAATTTAAACGACGGTTTTGCGCTACGACACGTACAACATCCGCGAAATAAACGCGCACCTGGTCACTAATTGCATCTATCCGCGCAAATTCTTTCGGTATATCTCGGATGAGATTTCAGATAAATAACGTTTGCGCCTGCCTCGAATCGATTCGGTGACGAGTCACGATTGTTCCTAGTTTAATTGCTTCTTTGTCGCATGACAAGTTGACGTTACGCTGCACCTTATTGTAAGCCGCTATTTTGAAGGCAAATGCTTCCGAATGAGAAACGAATGGCGCGATTCGTGTCTCTTCTCTTTGCCTCTTCCATTTGTCTGTAGATTCGTTTGTTAGCACGAAATATCTAACATCGTGCTTGTACAATTACGCTGTACGTAGCGAGAATGCACGTTTAATAAAAAAGAGTAAAATGAAAGATTATTGACAATAAGCCAGCATTACATATTAGTTCTTCTCTCTTCTTTCATCAATATAAACGTTCGTTAATATAAACTAAAAATTAGAATTAATATAAATTAAAATTTTAAATACGTTTCAAATATTTTATAACATTAAAACGAAATTTCTACAGGGATTTATATGGATTTCCAAGATTTCGCATTAATATTTAATAATTTTGTATTTACATAAAGCTATCTGTCATAAATCGAATGATTAATAATGGTCCATCAAATATATAAAAGTTATCTCTTTAATCTCCCAAAATTTCCGATATCCCACGAGAATGATGCACGCTCACGATCGATTTGGTTCGACAATTCGAGCGTGATTCGTATCCGGCCATTAATTGAGCCGGCCGCGAATAATTAGGTCGCGGCGAATAAATTTGGTTTATCTCTAATTATCCTGACGAGAGTCTCATTCAAAGGATCCGAGGTGGATACGACGTGTATTATTAGGCAGCATCACTCGGTGTCTATAAACGCGGTAACGATCGTCCGATTTAATTGCCACTAAAGCAACGGTCGAAAGGAAATTAACGTCCGAACGGCATCCGTCGCCCCTTTTCGTCACCGATTGAAAGTACTTTGACGTTCTTAAATCTTTAAGTATTGCTCTTCGACGTATAAATGCTTTCTTATCCACGTGTTTCTTAATTAAAGGTAATGGCCTTTTGTTGTGTAAAATTAAATATGTAAATAAGTATGAAATATACGATGTTTCTTTATAATTCTCAACAGTTCTTCAAGAGTTCTTAACAATTACTCTTTCTACACAAACCAATAAAATACAAGTTGAAGAGTTAATTTTTCGCTTTTTATACGAAAATAAATTTTATCTTAAATTTCCATAGATGAAATTTTTTCAGGAACAAGTCATTTTTGTGAGAATTCCAAATGATGCCAGAAATGTTTTATCGACGAGTATTAAAACTTAAATTAATATTAACTGAAATAAAAAAGGTGTAACTGAGTTTTTCATATGATATAAAAATGCGTGTAATTTGTATTTACTTATCTTTGAAATTTTTATTCAACGTTAGAACGTTATTATTAATGTTAGAAATCTTTTTAAAACATGTCAGAAATTCCATAAAACTCTTTAGAGGAAGAGGAAGACTCTCTATTAATTATATTGAAATTCTGAAAATGGGGTACTAGCTTCACAAAAGTCGCGAATTTCACTTTCAAACTTCGCACGACGTAAATACAGTTTAAAGCCCGACCTTCTCAAAACCAAGTCTTTGATCTCGAGAGCGAAACTTCACGAACTCCAAAGTATACTCCGGAATGGTGAGCGCGAACACGCCGGTTCATAGATCTCAATGACGGAGGGGGAGAGATGGGAAGGTAGATCTACCGGTTTGATTAACCGACAAGAAGAATAAAGAGACAGGGAAGAGAGAGACGGGAGAGAGGAAGAGCATGCGAGTGAGGAAGAAGAATGGACCAGCTTACGAGGAAGCGAACACATCGCGATGAAGTGAGATGAAAAAAAAATAAGACCAGCAGAATAGAGAAAGAGAAGGAGAGAGGAGAAGAGGGAACGAGTGAGAAAAGACGACAAAAAGTGTACTGCTCTAAAAGAAAGAGAAAGACGAGAAAAAGGAGAAGAAGAAGAAGGTATAGGAGAGAAGATAGGAGAGAAGGTGTTTCTCGAAAGGAGAATTCTCCTCCGCGAGCAGGATGAAGGGAGAGTTGAGTGCATCAGAACGATGCTAATGAATGTTTAGTATGTGGAAAGACGAATCCCTTTTTTTCACTTTCCCTTCGTGTCATCCCTCCATCTCGTCGTCTTTTCTCTGTGAAGGACCCTCGCGGGGGAGTAACATCGGAACAGTCGGCTTTCCCTTTGGGTCATTAGTCTGACCGCGTGCCACATTTTTGGGGCACCGGTTTATAAAAAGCCGCATTTGGCAAATAAATGGAGGATGAGAAACCCTTCGTCGCTCATGCAATTGCCATGAAGGAATACGCCGACGTACTTCCTTCCGAACTGCCACCTTTAGGACGTGACGTTGCGACGCGATGCGCGTCTGGAATGCATTATGACGCGACGTCAACCTACTTTTTGATCTATTAGGATAGCACCGGTGATGACAACCCGGAAGAGCTTATCGAAGATTGTGACGGAATGCTTTTCTCTCTTTTTCTGTTTGGTAAAAGCAAATGTTGCGATAATTGCAGTTCTGTCGCCGCTTTTATATTTGCAGCATGCGATAACAAGATTCTCCATCTTGTTTTTACATGTATTGATGTATTTTTTCAACGAAAACAACGCGGAATTTTAAAATAATAATCTAATTCTTATTTTAAAACAATGTCATTCTAGTTTTTGTTATAATTTGCTACACGAATGTAATTTTAAGCCCATAAACAATGTACGAATTCAATTAATTTGGTTTATTAAGTAAACACTTCTCCAATAATAAAAGATTTACATAATATGTAATTAGAAATAAATTTATGACGTTGAGATTAGGAAAAATTAATTTAGACGAAAAAAATCACACGTACAAAAGACATGACGGGAAGTATATAATATATATTATGAGAGTGACATGCGTTTCGCGTAAAAAAACTATGATCTCTCGATGCGTAGCCATCGTTGTTTGTTTACTGTCCACGCCAGCGAGCGTGAGGTTATTAATTATCGTTTGACGCGCGTCGATGAGGGTGGAAGAGAGTGCGTCCAATTAGTCGAAGGGCACTCGCGCATGCTCATCTATACTCTGGCAAATCGATGCGATTTCCGACGTATGTCAGTCGATAAACAGCCACGAGAAGTAAGAATAGTCTGCATTAATGACGCGGTTATAAATCTAAGCTCTTAATCCATTTATCGCTCTCTTTGATAATCGGGAATTCTGAAATTCTGAAATTTCAAACTTTGTTATATAAAAATATAAGATACACGAGAAATAAAAACAAACTATCGCATTTTGGAATTTATTCAAAGAGTTTTTTTTTTTTTTTTTTTCATGTGAGTTTTGTTAAAAACAAATATATTCCATTTAATCTGGAAAATATGTTGTTAAAAATTTCAAAGTATCGCAGCTTTGAAAAAGTAATCGATAATGCCGGTTGTTCAAATATTGGAATGAAATAAACGTCGAGCGTAATCGTGAAAGAATTGTAATGTGGATATAGTCTCTCTCTCTCTCTCTCTCTCTCTCTCTCTCTCTCTCTCTCTCTCTCTCTCTTGCCTAGTAAAGGAGCAAGCCGAAGGGTCAGCACGATGTTTTCCGCGCAATTAAGCCGCACTGTTTCTCGTCAGCGATATCGAACGAGCCCTCGATGACTTCTTCAAGTCGAGTCCTTCGAAGTTGAAGGGCTCCGGTAGGTCCTCCGGTAGTCCAGATTAGAAGACGTTCGGATCTCGAGATGATCTTAACCAGAGGCCCTTTGTGCCCTTGTTCCGACCACTGTACTTCAGTCGAGGAGTATTTAATAGACAAAAGGTGTCCTGCTTTTCCGGTACCTTTTCGGAGACTTGCCGACGGTGTCGCGCGACGCAACGAAAAAAGTGCGACGCCGGGGCGAAACCGGGGGAGGTGGGGTGTGGCATGTGCGAGGGCAAGGTAAAGGTGGAAGGGCTTAAATCAATAAATCGCGCGTAAAAGCCCGCACCCTCCGCTCCCACCGCCACCTCGGCATTATAACTCCGCGCGCGTGAACGCGGGAGACAAAGGGACTCGAGGACAAGGTACAAGGACGACGAGGGACTCTCGAGAGGCGGAAGGGCCCCGAAGCCGCAGAGGAGATTGATGTTATTCGATTCTCAGATTCGAGATAACTTAAGGGCGAAACGGGACATCCGCGAGGGGTACCTACTATAGATCACGAAATCGCGACTTCGATTCAATGTTTCAAGTATACGCAATGCTTTACGAAAGAACAATTTATTCAAGATATTCCAAAGATATTGCAATTCTAGAATTGTAATAGCATAGATTTGAAATAATATTTTTTTTAGTTTTTTTTTCAATATTTTTCTTTACTTTAAAAAATATATACTTTTCTTAACTTCAAAAATTTTATTCTGTAATTAAAGATTGTCTTTCAGAGAGATTGTGCGAACGGTAAATATATAATTAAACAACCTAGATCAATATTTATTTTTGAAGTTCCAATACGTAACATTTATCGGAATAACATGGATCAAAATTGGAATCGAAAATGATTTTCATCTTGCGTAACTACGTCAAGTTCTACTTTGCTATTACGGTCCAATAAATCCGGTGTATCTCACAACGCTATAAATATCGCTTCGAAAATTCGAATGTTCGGGATAATCTGAAATTAGATACGAGCATCGACGATCGGCCTGAATGTATATATCTCGAAAGCACGCCACTCGTTTATCTTCGCAGCCCCCCCGAACGAAATGTGAGAGACGTTCGACGTGCTTTCTTTGTCATTTGACACGCAATCCACGCCGGATATATTTCACACGCGCGCGCGCGCACGGCCCTTCGTAATTAGAAAGCCATTCAGAACTACGCGCATCCACTCTACGCTGATGGATACTGACCATATCTCACAGGCGATGATGACGGGCACCACCTTTCATGCACGCGGAGCGCATCCGTGCGCAACGCGGGGCGACTGTGAAAGCGATGCTGCTCGCGCTCGTTAAAGCTGATTTCTCGTCTCTAGGCGGTGAAAAGGATGCGAGATAGTCGCGCCGTGCCGATGATCTTAAATCTAGCGGCGTTAAACCTAACGCTCTCCCGTCAGCTAACGGAATTTTTATTTCCCCTCGTCACGACGCATCGATGTTACGACGAGCACCGATCTGCATGCATCGGTGCTACACAAGATGATTTCCCAGATTTCATTTTTCAATTTTTCCAACAATTTGGAGTCTGATTTAATTTATGTTATCGATCACGTAGTAAAAATTGCACCTTGAAATGTATACGTAGCGCTTCTCTCTTGGTATTTGGATCACCGATGACTCATCGCGCCAATTGAAAATTAATTATCCCGCTGGGAATAAAGCGATGTAATACGTTTTCGCATTTATGCAAATGTAATATAAATTTGTGATACAAAACGCAAAGGGGAAAGACAAGCGTGGGAGTGGACTTAATAAACGTTGATCGAAGAAAATTGGTGAGGAGCCTGAAAAATAGAAACGCTTTACAAGCGCGCGCTTCGTGAGTCACTTTCATGCTCCGGGGGAACTGCCGCTCCCAATTAATTCGCTATCCGGAGGAATGTTTCATTAAGGCGTTTATTAATCCCGTCTTATTTCTATTAACACGGCTGACCTTCGCTACGAGAACTGTCTTGAGCTCTGAGAAAGTCCGCGCAAGAGTCGGCGCAACGCGGCGGCTGCTGAAAAATTACGCCAGCCGGTTTAATCGCGATAAATTGCCACAATATCGCGTGTTAAATTACGGTACCATCGCCGGCGAATAATTGCCATTATCGAAAACGCCTGTGCTTCCGCGCTAATTGATTTTGTGATACCGTTCAACGACGGTATCGAGTATGGTTTTTTTATTCATTTCGAAATATTAATATAATTTAGCTGCAAGAATATGTACCGTTATATTCTTCACGTGCTTTGACATTTTATTGCAATATAAAAATATTTCCCGCATCACATATAATAAAAATTTTAAATATATTTATATGTACATTTATTATTTATACCTTCTATATCATCTGTTTATCTGTGCATTTAGCATTTTTATCGAGACGAGAAATCATAAATGGTTCGAGATATATTTTTTTATTATATATTACTAATTATATATTCATTTAACATATTCTATATATACATAAAAATCGGGAGAATATGTTAAATATACGTATAATTAGTGGTGCGTAATAAAAATTTATATCTTGATGAAAGCTGTCATTTTTATTTCATTGATTATTATCACCCCTTGCCTCGATCGAAGATTGGGATTTCGCTGAAATAAACTCGTTCGCGATGCCGAGATGAGCATTAACCGGGTGAACGGAAATCAAGCCGGGCGCGGTCTAGAAACCGGAAGAGCAGTCGGGACGTGGTCGATGGGACGAGAACTATTTCGCGCGAAAGTCGCACCGGATAACGGACGGGTCGTCAAAAGCGAGAAAAAAGTCGTCGGCACGATCGGCGCCCCAAAGTTTCGCCCGTCGCGGAAATCGAATTTTCGAGCTGAACGCCGTGCCAGGCGGGAAACTTGAAAATGGACTTTGTAATTTGCCACTCGGTTTGACTTCGTCGCCGCTGGGCGCGAGCGCCCGCTGCCCGAGCTCGTCGCGGCTCGCCGAGCTCTCGATGATCTTGTTTGCCGATTTGCCATCGTCCAAACTTTCAACGACATTATCCCGCCACTTTCACGCGCGCCAATGCGCGAGTGCAACTCTGATTAACTCAATACCGAAGTACCTCTTATAACTATAAATACCGACGAGAGGAAAGCGCTTTCTGTCTGATACGTTAAAATCAATGTCTCTCTCTCGGCATTTAGTTTGCTTTTAGCCGCCGAACATTTGCGAAAGGGCATTTCACAGTGGGGGGCGCCGCGAACGATACATCGAAATATTGTAATGTACTTCTTTTTCTGCATTTTTACTCGCTCTCGCACATAATAATGGAATATTTCGGAATACATCGGTGACGGCGACGTGTGCAGCGCGCGTGATGCGCCCCTGATGCTATATATATATATATATAAAACGTGCCGTATTACAAAAATTCCATCAATTTTTCACCTTGCACTTCTACAATGCATTACGGATGTTCCGCGATATTAAACTCCGAGCATCCGCGTTTGATACGGCTGCATTTATCGCGATTGAGCGGCATCGCGTTCGAAACGCATTGTGACAAATATATACGTATCGAGGAAAGTATTCGATATTCGCGCGGTGATTTGGCGTGACTTAATCGCTCGACGATATGGCGGACTTGCCGGCGCGTATTGGTGAATGCATCGCGAGTGTGTCCCGCGTGTGATGCTTTTGCATCACCGATGAATGTGCGCCGAGTCGAAACGCGAAACGCGAGCCCTCGGGCTGTATCTGCGCGCTCTGAAAAGGATGTATCCCCGGAAGATAAATTATCTTCTCGTACGAGCGACTTTGCGCGTCTCGCTACGTTCGCGGAACAAGCCCGCGCCCATTGCTTGTCAGCGTAACGCGTGCCGGAACACGTCATGTCACCGTGTGCTCGGAAACGCAAATTATCAACTATGCCGAACGCTCCGTAGATTTTCGGAATTCTCGGAGACGCTGCCGCAGCGGCAGTTCCAATAAATTATCCGCTTGTCCGCCCCCGTTCCAGCCTCCCTTTTCGTCACGCCTTTCACGAGCATGCGAAATGCAAAGATTATAAAAGTATCATCCGTTTTGATGAAAATATGATTATATATACAAATTAAATTAATGCCTAGAGATTTAATTTTCTACATGAAGTTATACGAATTTATTGTATTTAGTTTAGATTTTAATGGATATTGGATTTTAATTTGTGTATAATTCGCCAGATACTGATTCATTTTCAATATTAATATTGAAATTGAGATAATAATATGGATTGTGATGTATGCGAGTGTTACTTTTGAAATATCATACTCTCGTGTTATGTGTTGATATAATAGCTTCCAATGTATACATACGTTTTTACTTTACAGTATATATACATTATAATTAGCAATTTATTAATTATTCAAGAAGGTAATACGACTGTCGTCAAATTATTGTAAAAATGTCAGCGTGGTTAAAATATACATATTTTTAAAATGCGCAAAGAACAATTTAAGGCATAGTTTATGTAGGCATATTTTTGTCGTAAAGATATGAGAGATTGCGAGAGGTGCAATTGATCGTCGATTTGGATGACGCGCATCATTATTAGAACGGCATTCCAGCTCGTCTAGGTGCGACGTAACGTGTCGCGCTTGTTGATCAAACGACACCATCAAATTGTGCGCAATGTTGCGTGCACCAGCGACATTCGACATCGCACGCGCCACCGTCAAAGAGACACGCAATCGATCCCTCGCCACCGACCGTCCTCGATGCGCGATTAATGCATTAAATATAAATTCCGTAATTGACGCCGCGGATTGTACGAGCAAAATGAAGCGTGCACTCTCGCTTTTTTATTTGCCGATATAAATGCTTCGTAATATTCAAGTGAAAATACCAGATCTTTGCTCGTGTGTGAAATTAAGAAGGGCATGTGGAGATACTATATTACAAAAATAATTTGTCGGATTAGCTAGTGCAATGTCTCACGTTTGAAGAATTATCCATCGCGAATTGATATAAATTACACGAGGCCTCATACAGATAATTTCAACAATCGCATCTTCAATCGATCAGCCAGTTCCTCACAGCGCGAACTCAATATCCCGCTTGTTTACAGACTGCTATCATAGCACAATGGCGTAGCGAGATCCGACATGATTACCGGCATTGTCATCAAATCTCGTGATCTCGTTTGTTTAAAAATTAATCAAATGATAATTTGGAATATATATATTAGAATTTACCTTCCTTTCTAGAAATGAAAGAAATCAAATAAATGCTTTCTTAACTTCCGCAAAATTTAATTGTAAATTAATAGTTGCATCAGAAGTCGCGATTTTAGAATTAAAGTAAAATTAAATAACTTGATATTTGATACTAATTTCGAAAATAATTTATCCAGATAATCTAATAAAACAGTTCGAGTTTATCTTCGTTGTTTTAAATAGGACAATTTTCCCAATTAATAGGACCGATAATTATACGATAATTATGTGATAATTATATGATGCACCTACATTTATATACGTTAGAGATAGATCCTATTGTTCAAATTGAAGTAATCGATTTTCTCAGCAATTGTAAATTTAATGTGACATTTTAAATACGGAATCTTGTTTCCGATAACTAATATAATTCATTATTAATAAACTGAACAGAAAGATCGACTCTCAGAATAGAAATACAAATACGAATTCAAAGCCATTCCTTTTTGGTGGCACTGAAACTATCAATCATTTACTGGTCACTCGGTATAGCAGACTCTGTGCTAACAACCAACCAATAGTCGCATCGATATGCATGTAGGATACAATACGAAGCGGGTACATTGTGCCACTTGCCTAAGCGCTAATACTGATGTGGGGGTGGATGCAAGGCACCGACAGAGTCGATACGAGGGGCGAGAGGGAGGGAAGGGAAACAGGGAGGGGAAACATGCTAGAGCTGATACAGCTCTTGGCTGCTTGCAGAGGCTCGCAATACCGCGACATTGTTCCCGTTTGCGGTGGCTCTGCCGAACGTGTCGCGGATACGAGCTGCAGGAGGTGAGGGGAGGTAAAAGTGATGAGAAGGGGGAGGAGAGATCGGTGAAAGAGAAACTAATCTCGCTCTCTGCCCCGAGTTTTCCGAGGCGAGTAACACAAGGTGAGCGTAACAAGTGCACGCCCGCCGTTTGTGAGGGGTTGGTTTGTTTGATTTCGAGATTCTTATGCGACGCGTTTTTTGAGGGTGGAAAGGGGGATGATACACCAGTTAGTCGATACATACACGTGACGATAGATAGGATTGTCTACGTTGTTGGAGAGCTGCGCTTACTTTGATAGCGAAAATCGATAAGATACACGAGGCAACGTTTGATATCCTGATTGTGAAAGAATATGAAAGAAAATGGTATACGCGAAATTTTTTGATTTGCAGATTTTGCAATTTTATAATTTATAATTAAAAAAATAATTAAATACATATATATTAAAAATTTGCAGCGTCTAAAATGATATTTTTCTTCTTATTTTTTCCTCATACAGAAAAAAAACAGTTACAAGACATAAAACTTTAATATTTTCGTCGATTATAATTATTTACTACTTCAATTTAAATTCTTTTTCAACATGATCGCACAAGTTAATCGACCTCTGAGTGTTCAATCTTATTTAAATTCGACGAAGATCTGGGATCATTCACGGATCAAAGAAAAACATTTGACGTCTCCGCTTAGAGCACTTTCGTATTCGCAAGCTCTCCCCTAAGCGGGCGTAATGGATAGAAAGGGCTCCATCGAAGCTCGCTATCGCGAATCCGAGATGCCGGCGAATCCCCAGCAGTCACGTCGATTTTTATTCTCGACTTTCATATCCCTCTGTACCGAAGCTGTCTACCGAGCGTGTTCAGTAAGAGGGGTCGACAGAGTTGACGCAAAATGTCGGGTGTTCTCCGAGTGAGTATCACGACCGCATTGTTAATATCTACAATCGAACTATTACTTACACGATTCGCTATCTTTATACTTTGAACGATTTATCTCAAATCATCAACTATGGATCACATAGTATGAAAATAATCCCTCTGGATTAGTGTATTATGGTCGAGATGTTTTCGACGAAATAGGGTTAATCGAATTCATGCGGATTATCTTTGATGTCTTCTACCTCCAAAGAAATACAATCGCGCCGACGTGAATAATTTTGCGGTCCAATATCGGCTCGATCCCTTCTTTCGCGAAAAGAGCGGCAAAGGGTTTAAAGGAACTCACTAGGAAGAGCGCGAGGATGGAAGGACAGGGTGCATCCGCAGTTTTGCATGGTAGGAACGATGCACCCTGCAGTCGGCGCAGTCTGCGTTTGATCTTTGAGAAAATTTTACATTAAATTCATGCTTTAGGGAATTCAGATTGTAATATATGTAGAAATTTGTGATTTAAATCATGTTAATGAAAACTTTCCGTTGGGAAATTTATATGTGGAAACTTTAGTTTCCAACAGCAGATGCTGTATAGTTCTAAATAATCAAAATTATAATAATTTATGCGATTAATATTTCAAAAATAATAAGCATATGTTGTTTATAACAAATTATTATTTTTATTTAAAATTTTAAACTTTAGAATCTCCATTAAAGAGAACAAACGAAAAATTAAATACAATAAAAATAGATTCAATAAAAAATAATTTATCTACTTTTCTTTTATTTTCTACATGGAAATGAAAGCTCGATTATTAAATGGTAGATTGATAATAATATTTTTGTATATTAAACATGGAATAAAATATGGAAAAACATTCTTTATTTGCGTTAAAAAAATTTAATGTAAAATGGTTTAGATGATTTATTTTCTATCCTCTTTCATTTTAATAGAAAAAACTATTAATCTCCTCTTTCTGTTTCAATATTTCGTTCTCCGCACGCATTTCTCCAATCTCCTTTCAGTTAGTGTTATCTAGACGAACCTGAGGCTTTCAGCTTCCACTACCTAACCCCTAACCGTTTTCGTTGTCACCGCTGATCCGTAACACGAATCTCGTCTTACCAACCACTATACTCCCTGGCCTCTACTCTTGAACGACACTGTATCTCGTACCCCCTGCCCGCCCACCGTCGAGACGTCTCACCCTACGGAGGCTAAATGGAGCGCGACCGACCGCAGAGCGAGGGTGAAATTCGCTGCATAATTAAATATATCAGCGCGAGCCCTTCGACCGAGACTGAATACATCGCGTTTATTCCTATAATCCTTTCGCGAACTGCGGAGTTATAATTGGGGAGAGAGTGCATAGAATTCCGGAAAATTGAAAAGTATTAGCAACCGTTGAAAATAATCGACTCACTATTTTTTATTAACAAAGATGGTAGAGATAAGAATTAAGAGCTGATTCGAGAATTGAATACATTGCACAGTTGAAGATTAAAATTTAAAGATTATCGAGAATATTAAGATGATTTTTCTTTCTGCATTTCTTTATAGAGAAATCTTCTAGTTGTTTTTGTATTGTTTTAGATGAGTTTGAGATTTAATTGAAGAGATTAAAAGGATTGAAAGGAGGGTATTTTTAGAAGAGTTTTGTAACATATATGTCAAATATGATTTTTATTATTCGAAAAATTATTTAATTTGAGAGATATATATGCGCATTTTAATATTATGCTTTACAATTATATATTATTAAATATGACTATAAATATGAGTAAATACCTGCTCGAATAATAGTTAGCTATTGTAATAGGAAACCATTGTTCTATTATAGACTTATCCCCGAAATGTATCCCTCTATCTCTCAAGTGGAAGTATATCGACATTCTAGAAATAGAAATAGAGTAACTAAATATTCTTTGTGATTAAATAAAAGAAAAATATCGAGCGATCATTTAGTTCTTAATTAATTTTCAAATAAATATTTGAAGAAGCTCATAGTGCTCCGCGAAAATGAGTAGATAGAATTACAAATTCTAAAGTGTATAAATATGAAAATTTCCGCGGAATTAGATTAGAAAACGGAAATGCGATTAAACCGAAAGGATCTTACGTATCTCTTCCACGATATGGGAAAGATCGATTCCCGTCGAGCTATCGAGAACATTGGCACGACGTATTCGCGGATGGTATGTCGAGGAATCGTATGTGTAGATAGATCATATGCGCACGTGATCTAGGGATCATGTGGCCCTCGTATTCCGGATTCGCCGGCCGTGCCGCAAGATGAAACGGATTATTGCTTCGCCACGTTTATGTACCCTCCTCGATATATCTGTCCACCGGCCCCTAGATAGCGACATATTAATGCCAAAGGGCTCTGCGACGGGCCTGGAATATGTACCGTAGATACTTGAGACTATATATGCACGGGCACGTATATATATATATATATATATATATATATATATATATATATATATATATATATATATATATATATGCGCAGCTTTCGAGCACCGAATATATATGTCCAATCACTCTGCGCATCATCTTCTCATCATCGAAGATGAACCTCCTTACACCTCGCAGTATGATATGTCCGCAAAATTGGATCGAGTGATTTCAGGTTGATCCTACGGGGTTACTAGGTTAGTCGACGATATTAATTATCTCAAGAGTTTTGTTTACAAAGATGATTTAAGAAAATTCAGAGTCCTACGAGAATTTCTCGTTTGAGAAATTATGATTTTAAAATGTTTTTAATTAGATTATTTTTTGAAATTATAATAACATAGGCCTTTTTATTTAATTATACCATTTAAAAAAATATAGAATATTTAATGATGACATGTTATAAAATGTATAGTTTTTTATAGTTATTTTGCTTCGATACTTATAAAATTGAGTGAAATCTGTTGTAATAAAACAACAGGAGGAAGTAATAAGTTAACTCATTTTTCATATACGCACTTCAAAACACATTTTATACTCGAATCCATCCGCAAAAGATTTATTATGCAAGAGACTTTGCGCCTGCAAGTTCCACTTTTCTTAGACTCTTTATCGCCATTATTGATTTTCGATTATCGGCCACCTAATGCATCGGACGTTTTTGGGTTAAAGACCACCAGCATGCTCCAGTGTGCTCATCGCTTTCCGCGACTCCCGATAAGACTTTGCGATCATGCCATTAGATAGAAGAACCGTCACACTTTGGTGCAGTTGCATCCGACTGTGCCAAGAACGAATTCGCGGCTCGAGAACTTGTGCTTGAAAAATAGTGGAGTGACTTTAAAGTTAGTTATCAGACTTGACTCTGACTATAAAGTGAAAAGTGGCAGTCACCGCGGAGATAAAAATTTTAAAGAAAAACGAAACATGGCACAAAATAAGTAAATTAAAAAAAAAATGCTAAAATATAATTTTTATGATACTGTTTATACATGGAAAAAATTGAAAACATAATCAAATCTTTAATTATAAATAATGTCTTTAGCATTCGATGCGAGAGTAAACAATTAAATTTGAATGTGAAAATTCTCGTTGCATACTTGAGGCAAGCACGATATTCTTGAATTTTTATCTGCGAATGTCGACTTGAAAAATTTCTACCGACTGAATTGCGGGCGTGTCTAATTAGCGCGAATGATTTCCAATGTCACGGTTCGCGCCATCGTTATTTCGGGACACTTTACGAGAGGCGCGCGTTAAAAAGCGCGGAGAACCGACAGCACTGTTGGGTGACGATAAATTGCCGTAAAGATTTCGCTGTCGTCGTTAGAGCCGCCAATTAAGCGGGTGGGATAATCGGCATCCACTTTGTGATAATTTACAAAACGACGCGCAGCTAATTTGACGCGGCTAAAAGCGTGCGAGGAATTGATTTTCATAGATTCACGTCAAAATTCCTCAAGAAAATTTAAAATAAATTAAATTTATGTCATATAAAAAATTATATCATAATTATAAACGTTATCCTTTATATTATTTAATATTTGTGCCAACTTGGAGCTATTTATTAGATTACAATCTTCTTCTTTATAAAATTTTGTTAGATACCTAGATAAATTAGAGTTTAAAAAAAACTGTATTAAATTTGGAAATTTTGGATATATAAAAATATCTTTTTATAAATCGAATTCTTTCTTGAAGAATTATGCATCTATTCGAAGGTAAAAACATTTGTCATTATAATTTGAAATTTTATGTAAGATAGAAGCAATATCGAGAAGAAAACGATGACATAAATAATCAACATTCGATTCAAACACAAATCTTGAAAATAAAATTGGCATTAATTATTGTATGGCCTACGGCAGCACACGAGACAAGTATTTAAATAATCCTAATTTAAATAAAACGCAGACACCCCCACGTTCCGAAGACTCGCAGCATCACGATACGATTTACCAATCTTATTCTCATTGCTTTCTTCCACTCTCTCTTCTTTCCTCGGAGCTTCACTGCCATCGGTCTTCAATCACGCTTGGGATCTTTCGTCTCGATAGCACGAGCGTAAGTGCAAGATGTGTCAGTGACTCTCAACCTGACATTGGCTGTCTCGGAAGCCACGTCTCCGAAGAAGATCGATCGCATTCAGGGGAGAACACTGACCTGATTTACGATGTTCCACGATCAGAAAAGTTCACGACGATCAACCTCCTCCCTTTAATTAAAAGACTATATAAGCTATAAAAGTACGTAGTCGCGTTTTTGTAATTGTAATTTTCCCAATTGTAATTTTCCCACTCAATAAATTTTTAACCATGCCAATATGTTCCAATCAAAAATTTTTTAATTGTAAATATTTTCAGATCATCAAATCTTTTATTATAATTTTTCGATTGTACCTCTGAATAAAAAATTTACAATATAATGAGTTAATATTATTATACAAAAATATGCCTTTTCTTTATATTTAAACATTTTTATTTTCTCTTTTCATCTGCACAGATTGCTTAATCATAATGGAAACTTTTCCATCACCTCTCAGTTGTGAAAATGACATATGTGATTTTATACAACGTTCGCAGATACGCGGTTAGAACATCGAACGCGAAAATTGCTTGTATTCCGCGACTATCTGTAAGGCAATCAATTCTCGTCATTGACGAAAGGAAGGAAGCGAGTCTACGGATACGAGGGAAAAAATGGTGCCTTGGCGGATGTGACTTAATGTAGTCGAAGAAATAAACGGGCCAGCGGTATATATCAAAACGCGGACAGCCTCGTTGCGTATAAATGATATAAATAAAATCAACCTGGGAATACCGGGGCTATTTATCATCCGGCTAAAATACCTCGTGCCTTCGTCCTCTCACGTCCCCATTAATAACAACGGGAAAAGCCATTTTCTTGGATGTAGCTTTACCTCTAGCACATTATACTTATTTCATAAGAAAACGTGCATTTGCACGAGAATTTAACTTAATTAATAATGCGCTATATAGCAATTTTTTATTTTTGCAGTCCGTATCATCAAGCGTAACACTAGAGTTTCTTGTGAAAATTTTTATTTATATAATGCGACTTTAACACTATGTTATTATTTATCATAATAATATTATAAAATAGATTACGATTAGTTACAGAAAGAGAGAGAGAGATTTACAATCTAATATATAATATTTATAAAGAAAATAAGAATGTATGTAAAGATGAATCACATTTTCAGAAAAAGAAAGCCACGTTAGAAAAGGAAGAAAAGAGGGAGAAAAGAGAGAGATGGGAGAAAAGAGTGTACCAAAGAAAATCATAATTTGGAAACTTATAATTTGATAAAGACGTAATCTAGAATGTTTATGATTTAGAAAACTTTAAACTGGAAAGTGCGCTGCGCTTAGCAATTCTGGAAAATTGGCAAACCGAGAGAAAGGATCCGATCTAACAAGTCGAATTTATCACTTTGATAAAATTAAGTCTGTAATATTCCTATATATTCTATCCTGTATCTGTACACAAGCACATATGTACCGGTGTTATACAAGTTTCTTGATGCATTCTCGGCTTGTATGCACATGCACGCGGATCGTACGTATGTATGAGTAAATGTAATAGAGAACTCCCTGAGAAAGCCACAAGATGACATCTGACCAAATATTTAGGTGTCGGGGGGGGTAAGATGTGTTTGTGCTGCATTGCCTCACTCGATGTCCTCGACTAACACGCGTGTTTCTTTCTTTTTTCAGGTAAGCAGTCTGGAATTTCTTTTATGCTCGTAAAAGATGAGACACCTCTGTAATATGGTAAGATTTACGATGCCGATTATCATCACTGCTATTACTAGACTAGAGAAATTACCAAGCTGATAACAACCGGCGCAATGAAATGACAATTTTTTGAAGTTTCTGTTATTAATGGTTACATATCACGTCTCTGACACATCAAGCAAATTAGACAAAACGTATATGACGAAAAATTCATATAAGGAATGTTAATAATATTCAAGTGTTGGCAATACAACAAGACTGATAGCAGCGTAAATAGATTAATTAAACATGACATAAACCATTAATCAAACCTACTCAGTTGACGAAATTAATAAATCAACGTGAAATTAAAAATCCGTCACGGCGAGACAAAAAAAAATGCGTCGCGTAACATTTTATGAGGAAATCGATGTAATGCGACGGGATGAATTACGAATTATGGGACGCATTGCTCATTCGGGAGACATCAATCCGGGATAATCGACGAGTCGCGAAATTCCTTTTTGTCGCGTGAGATGAAGCATGGCGTCGGTTTGTCCTCGTCGTTCCGTCGGAATTTCGTTCGCTCGCCATTTGATATCCGTCCCGTGATTTATACTTTTAGTTTCGGCTCGTCGAAGTTCGTCTTTCGCGAAAAAAGTATAGAAAAGCCATGATATATCGCTCAACACAAACTGAAATAATGCTGGCTGACAAACAGAATTTTTGGTTCAAACTACGTAAACTATGCCGCGTAGAACAGAAACATTAACGCAGATACAATAAGCCTTTGTTGCGCGAGCGGTTTGCGCAATATTTTACGAAACACAGAATTACATTATTGTATAATATAAATATCTGATAACAAACTCTTTTATCACTGTATTTACAGAAAATTTTATAAAATATTTTTAATATTTTATATTATAAAATTAATTATTACACACAATACAGGAATATTTTTATAGATTAGAATGTCTGTGTATATGTCTTTGTTACTTAAAATATTTTTTTTATTTTATCATAAATTACATCGTAACATATTCCAGATCTCGAAATTGACGAATTTAAACATTATATCTGATATATAAAATAGCGATCTCGTCGTTGCAAAATCGTTTAAGAAAGTGTATATTTCATAAATGACAGTAGTCCTCCGCGATCGAGCGATCATAGAGTTCAATCGAATCGATCCTATTCGATCGATATACTAAATCGACGATCGGGGCATCGCGATACGGGGATCGCCATGAGTAATCGCGCAATATTGCAGAGTTTTCGACGGCGAGGAAGAGGATAATCATAACTTCTGTGCGCGGCGTTCCCGATAATTCGACGGTTATCAAGGATCGTCTACCGCTGTTCGTCGTCTACATATTTATTACGAATATTCGCAAAGTTCTTCCTTATTGCATCGTATGCAGTATGGAAATGTGCGCGGCGCATCGTACCGCTATCAAGGTTTATGCGGCTTAATGCACGTATCAAATTCATCGTTTGCCTGCATCAATCTCGCGGAAGATGTCCCGTAGGATCATGTGAAAATTTCCACATAGAAAAATTTAAGGAAGTAAAACATTTAATCAATTTCAAATTTCTGAACGGCATACAACAATATTACGAATTTTTAATTTTGTAATAGAATTCATGCTAGTTTATTATTGATTTACTCTCGTTATTATGGTCACGTTCAATTGTTTCAATCGATAGAAGAGGAGAGACATACTTGCGGTAAATTAATTAACAGAAATCAATTTTGTTAACTTAATTGAAATTAAATATGAATTAAAACGTTGTATCGTGCGCTGTCAAAATAGATTAAAATTAAATTTCTCTTTAATCAATTTGATCATTTTTAAATTTAATAAGTATAAACAATACGAATTAATGTATGAACAAAATTTAAATAAACCTACGAATCAATATAAAGTGTGACAATGTAACAACGATATTTGTAAAAAACAATATAAGCCAAATTTAGAATATCAAAAAATATTTATATATAACATACTTATATAAAATAAATATTTACCAAGTATTAAAATTAATATTATTAGTGTTATTATTAATTCTGAGAGAGATCTCTGTATCTTGAAAATGCATTTAGGCGACCGTATTATGCTATATCGATTTGTTCTTTGTTAAAAACCGATATATCTAGTTTTGAAAATAACACTTAATTAATTTCGCTAACAATCGGACGCGAACCAGCATTATGCAACGGCATTTCCCACGCCATTATCGAGTATTACAGTAGTTATCGCTGTTAACGTAGAAGCCGACGTTGTTCGTAGAGAACGTGCTCGAGGTGCGTCATCGCAATGTATTAGCAATAAACTATATACCGAGTGCAATAACAACGGATAATAATGATCGCCGCTCCCGTCGAGCGACTGTAACGAGCACAACGATATAATCGCCGGTACAACAATGTTTCATCGCCGCGACTAATTACAACACTTTATCACGACACGATTCGCGCGATGCTTCCGAACAAGAAGAGTTCGCTGGAAGGTACATTTCAATTGTTGGCTTTGGCTTTTAATGATACTGCAGGAACGAAACGAATCGAGGAGAACGGGACCGACGGGAAAATATTAAACGTGGAGATTAAATAATAATCGACATCTTTTTTGTAAAATGTTGTTTGTGAAATAAGGGGTTGCGATATAGATGCAACCATTCTGGGAATAATGGAAGATAACGAAGCACTTAAAAAACAAACTTTACCAAGATGAATTACAATTACTGCACAAATACTGTAGATTTATGAATATCGTGATGGAAACTAATTAAATATTGACATGGAAAGCCATAAAATTGTACATTTTAATAATTATCTTGTCGTATTATTTATTATTATACATTAATTGAGAGAAAGAATTGTTATTTAAAATAGATAAACTAATTGTTTCTAAAGTAAATTTGAAGCACTATAAATTTTAAAGTTTGCCAAAATAATATATTTTACGAATCGAGAGAAGAATTTTATCATTTCTTTATAAGCAAACCGTCAAACTCATCATTTAGCCTAGCTTGGCTCACTTAAATCAATTGCTTAATTAACTTAACTCTCTCTCTAACTTAAAATATCTAAAGTATTATTCAACTTTTTGTTTCATTATATTCTAATAGTCTTATGCGGGTATATATATCTTGTGTCATACTACATCTTTATTATCAGTGGGAGCTTATAAAGTGTTAAAGCGTTCTGACTTTAAGCTCGAAGTGTTAAAGAGCAAAACAGCACTGAATGAAAGAACGGCGGCGAGGGAGCTTTTCTGGCGGGCACAGTAATTATTCACGTGGGTAGGGACACGAGGAAGGAAAACTGCTTCAAGGCGCACGAAGAAATTGCGGAAACAGACATAGCATTAGGGAATAAAGCATGGTGGTGGAGTGTGAGTTAAAGGTTGGACGGCAGGACGGCAGGAAATAGGAGAATGAAGACGAAGAAGAAATATTTTGCGGAACAGTACGAAGAAAAGTTCTCTCGGAAGGATATGCGGGAAGTACCCCTTCTGAAACAAGAGGGGGGGGGCCAAGGTGAGGGCTGAGAGATTCAGGGGATTGTAAGATAGAACGAGTGGTGGTGGTGGTTGCGGAAGACACTAAAGAGGAAGACATCTCCTGGGAATCGTATTCGCGAAAGAGCTGCGACCACTCGGAAAGACCTTCGATTTCCGTGAGAAATTTACAACATTTAAAAATCGCGTGAATGCATGAATGGACACGAGTTTGTTTCTAATCGTGTGGATATTGTTCATTATGTCTCTTTGAGTTTGAAATTCTGAGTAATAAACAAATGAGAATGAAACTGATATATTTATAAATCAGTGATTATGAAAGCTTAAGTTGCATGTTAATTTTTATGTATAATTATTTTTACTACGTGCCAAAATTGCAAATTTTTTGTGGTATCTATAAATATTAAGATAGAAAAGATATGTATTATGCCAGATATTTTTGCTTTGCAAAAAGATTCAAATGGTGCATCAATATTTTGTATAATAAATTATATATACTTTATTTTTTAAAAATTTAGGGAAATTATAAATGAATTTAGCTTTGTATGTTTTTATTCATTAGATAGATGTAATGTAATTAAATGTAAAATGATATATTTTTGCAATATAAAAATTATAACTTTATATGTGATTATTATGTTTAATCATATCGATAAAAGTAATTTTAAAATGCAAAAATAAACAGCTTAAATTTGTTATTATTTGCGATGTAAATGTGAATTTGCATTAAGCCGAATTTAAATAAATATAAAAATATTCATAACCAAATCACTTTTTGCAACGTGGTACATCTGACTAAGCTTAAGTTAATACCCATAAAAATAATTTCGCTGCAAATATGAGAGAGAACGTTTATTTGTTTTATATTAATTCTTTTATTTTTATGAATGTAAATCTTGATAAAATATATTTTTAAAAATGTACATATATATGTCACTATTACATATATATATATATATATATATATATATATATATATACATAAATTTTATATAAATATAGGCAAATTGAAATTATTATAATCAAATTGATAAACAGAAAATTTTTACTTCATTTCAGAAATACATAATTTTTTATTATAACAGTTTTGTAATAAAAGTATATAATATAAGTATAATAATTGGTACACATTTTTGGTACACATTTTTGGAAATGAAATCAATTTTTCAACAATTCAGCATCATCTTTTTACATTTTACACATCTAAACCTCCTCCTTCAAGGAAAAACGTATTTCAGAATCGAAGGTTAACACATTGCATGAAAGAAACTTATTTTCAGCGCCCTAGAAACGGTTTTTCGTTGAAAATGAAGTCGCGCAATGCGTGCACGTACATACAAGCAAACGCGCGACGAATTTCAAATATTTGTTCACGCACGTATGAAAGACTGAAATTTTGCGTGAAATTTTGTGCGATTTATTTCGTCTTGAGTAAAGCAACGCGTTTAATCTCTTTCCACATTTTTTTATAAATACACACAAGTAAGACAGTAATGATTTGAAAATATTTATCTGCCACTAGAGATAGAATTTAATAAAATTTATTTAAACAACCAATTTAATAAAATTTATAATTTTTCCAGACAATGAGGATTTTCTTTTATATCAAAATTCTATTTTTGTTCTATAAACAATTATAATTTAAGATTCATGTTAATTTAATTGATCAGTTTACGTTTAAGTTTGAAAATTTTTCAATATTTCAATATACAAATATCAAACGTATAAATATAATTTCGAAAAGTATTTCGAAAATTAACAGAAATAAATTCGGGATTATTCGTGCATATTTCAGAATCCTATACAAATTAAAAATCTGAAAATATCGCAGGAATAAAACACGCTGTTTTCCGACTGCAAACACACATCGATAAGCGCAAAATAAATTATTAGATTAATCATGTTTCCAAATATTATATACCGACATTAGCGTACGCGTGGACACCAATTACGCGGGCCGTCGCGTCGCCGAACAATTTCGATAAATCGCGGGAATCCGCTAATCGCCTGATATACGAGATAGTATTTCACCACGCGAGAAATTTTTCGATAAACGGAATGCACGTTCGCGTAGGGAATAATCCGCGCGAGAGGTGCTTTTCCAGACGCGCGAAATACGGCGTAACGCTCGTTAGGCGCTCTTTTATCCGGCGCCAGACGCAAGTTGCACGCTCGGCGAACTAATTCACGCAGGCTGAAATCCAACAACAGCACATAAACGTCATGGCGATCTTAATTATACATCCGATATAATCCTAATGGCCATCAAATTCAAGCGCCATCACAACGCCTCGTTGGACTTGAAAAATGAGATCATTGCGATATTTGAATGAAACTTTCGCTTTGTTATTAATATTATGTTAACAAAGAGAACACAGGCAATGCGTTTCGACTCCGTCTAATCTATTATAAATGTGGTGTAATATAGAAGAAAAAAATTTAATAAAATCGAATAGATGTATGATAAATTTAAAAAAAAAGTGACATAACATAAATAAATGAATTATGAATACGCAACGTAATTAATATTTACCTCAGAATAAACCTAAGCAAAGAAATTTTTATTTCAGAGTAAATCTAAGCAAAGAAACGAAAAAAAAAAAAAAAAGAGCGTTATTCGAGATTGCGGTAAATGCGAAATTAAAATTAAGTGGTTCTCTACAAGAGCGAGAAAAGAGCATGCCAAACGAAAGAAGAGGAAAGGGTCTTCGAGGAGTTAGGATAAAAGGTACAACGGAGGTTCATCTTTGTTAGCGGCTTTCTCGAAAAGCGAGTGGATCATAAGAGCGAGCTTTAAAGCATACTCGTTTCTTCAACGCGGCGAGGGACGCGCCTCGGGGATTGTTGCAGTCGTCCCTCCCTCCTTCCTTTGCACAATTCTCTCCACCTTATCTGCTACGCTGGAGAACCAACGCCAATGGTTGGCTAACTGGAGACTATAAAACTTGGTAGACGCTGTTAATACTATATTTACATAAATAACGGCGGTCGCGAGTTAACGCGATTTCCGCGCGAGCAACAGGACAGTCAAGAAATTAGCTGTCTCGATAACGAACGCAATTCCTAGCTGTCTGTACTCGTATTTGTCCACTTCACGGTGATTAGATGACAAAGAAAACATTTATCTTGCTCCAGAATTACTAGACGGCGAAAAGATGGGAAGATTAATGGAGAAAATGAATATTTCGCTGTATAGCGATTTTAACAGCGTTGTAAAATTTTGCTCGGCGAGTTCGCAGCAACGTGGTTACAGCGGTCATACGCCAGGCCGAGTAACCAGTCGCGATAACTTTGGATCGGAGAACCCTCAAATTCCCCGAATTAAAACCGAGGCGGAAAAGTTCGTTATTACCGACCATTTACTAGAAGAAACTCGAAGGAATTTCGAGAGGGACGCGAGAGTTTGGTGCGATAACGATGACGTCGCACGGAGGTCGTCTCACATCGGCGGAGGACAGATCGAAGTTGTCGCCATCGCGACACCGACGTGATCGTACAGCAAGACGAGGGATAGCGCTTACCTCTTTTTTTTTTTTTTCCTAGAATTCATATCGACAATACCGGCAAATCTCCACGGAGAAAACTCAGAAAACACGGCGATTTCCTCAGTTCTCTTCCCCCCCCCTCTCTCTCTCTCTCTCTCTCTCTCTCTCTCTCTCTCTCTCTCTCTGCTCGTTGTCTTCTCTTTTCCTATACGCGAAACCATCAACTCACCATACCGAGAGTTAAATAAAATTTATCTCGCGCGACGCAGTCTCTCCACGGAATTCTGCCGCATTCCGGTGGATGCAGAAGGTGCATCGAGGATTTGCTACGACGTCAATGACGCGGGGAGAGAGGACGGGGGAACGTAATAATGGATGCAGAGCGAGAGAAGACTAGTGGTGTTTATACTTTCCCCGTCGATTATCCTTTTTTTTTTGTGTATGGTTTGAACGAGGTAATTGAATCTCTTGAATAAGTGGGACAATGTAATGATTTTTTAATAGGAAAATTAGTGGTTATTACAAAAGCGTTGAAAAGTAGTGAAAATTATTTTTTTTTTTCATTGAAAAATTGTTGTACCTCATTTATTCAGTTATATCAATTATCTCGTTTTTGTGTGTGTGTGTGTGTGTGTGTGTGTGTGTGATTTCATTTCATCGATCAAAAAAACGCAAGAAATATGACTAAATAAAAAGAATAGCTTGAAATATCCGAAATTATTGATTTTAAAAGATTTTAACTAATGCTTAATTAATTTTAATAAAATTACATAATACTGCAAATCAAATATTTTCAAATAAAATGAAATTTTCAAGTGTAAATGAGCGATAATCTCATTTTCTAGTTAGTTTTTCTTAAACAGCGATAAATATTTAATATATTAGTACAGGGATCAAAATTTGTTTCACGCACCACACCATTATTAAAAAGCGATAATGAACAGATAAATAAATTAGTATATGAAGCTTTAATACTTGATGTGCATGATTGTAGAATTTTATAACGGAAAAGATAAAAGAGGGGAAGAAACACTTTCGAAATAAACTGGGAGCACCGATAACAATGAGCGGCGAATGCTTGGCTATCCGCTTGAAATGTCGCAATGCGTTCAAATTGCAACTCGACCACCTTCGCCTTCGTTCCGCGCTTTTATTTCCCGCCGCGTCGAATGCCGTTTGCGACCCTAGCTTGACCCAATTAACGATGCAGTCCGTTGCATCCGCATCCGTTGCTCGAGTCCTCGACTTTCCGTTCCTCGTTCCCGACATAATCAGTGATACGATTTGTAATTCACAAGAAAACAATGAGGAGAACAATTCAGAGACTCTGAAAGTAGAAACGTTCAAGTATATCTCATTGCAATTTAAGAGAACATGAAGCTTTGACAACGCTTCATTATTTTTAATCAAGTATTAAGTTTATAAGCTTTAATTAAAGCGCAGATCAGCTTACAAATGCAGATCGTTTTTCTTTAAAAGACTTTGTTATTACTGCAGGATGTTGCAGATTTTACTTTGCTATTTCTTTAACAAACACAATTTACATACAATTTCTATTACAATTTCTTTAACAAATTTAAGAGTAGAACGTCTCTCTCTCTCTCTCTCTCTCTCTCTCTCTCTCTCTCTTTCTCTGTCTTCTTTCTCAACGTTTTAAATATTTATGTTGGCCGTAAATCTGTTTAATCTTTTAGTTTCGAATCGTATACCACTTAAAAATCCTTTACGCTTCGGCTTGGAATAATTGCCATTTTATTTTAGTCAATATCTCCGACTAAGGGAGATACCTGCATAATGTGTATATCACGGAGGAGGACTTGGATGAACAGCCAGCATTCTTGGATACCGAGTGGCGCCTAGTCATCCCGCTGGACGAGTTATTATCTCAAGCCGAATAGCAGGCAGTCCCTCTGGGACTTGGATCATTTAACACGCGTCTTCATGGCGAGCCGGTTGCATATACCGCCTTCATATAATAATGTACATCATCCATTATTTTCTGAATATATTATTAATTATGCCTTTATATCAATCAAAATTAATAAGACAACTAAACACAACTAACATATAGACACGATAACAATTTACTTATAATCTGTAAAGCACATTTTGGGAGATTTACGAAAATAATAGATTAGCTGTGATACTATTTATAATCACTTAATTTTTGATTGTTAAAACGGCGAGGAAAATGAAAGAGCGCTCCTTCATAGTTGAAAGCAGAACTAAAAACGAATTATTCTACGAAAATTCTCAAATATTTTCTCAAGCGCACCGTCAGATTGCCTCGTGCGCGGAAATACATGCAGGTGGCAGGTGACCGCCGGTGTTTCAGACAGGTTCGTGTTTCTGGCCCTTCTCCACGGACGTGCCACGGCAAATCGAAGCGGCTGGTTTTGACTCGTTACACCCCTATGGGAGACTCGAGTGATTTCGAGATATTTTTTTCCCGGCAAATCTCACGCGTTATTTTAATTTCTCTCAGTTTCATACAAACTGACTTATAATAAAACGATAATGAAATATTTATCGTACCTGTAAAAGGTACGAAATCGTATATTAAAGTAACCGACTTTAAGCAGCTAGCTTCTTCATCGTTTGGGGGGGGGGGGGGATCGAGTTATTTTAGGCCGCGTAATATATTGATGTATTCTCACCGCTTTTCCCCGCATAAACCGAGCACTATCTCCGGTGAAGGTAGAGGTCTATATTGCAGTTAATCTATGTTCCGATTGTATCTGTTCATTGGGTTACGAAGTACTCGGGCATGGGCCTCCGGACATTAACTGCCGTTGTTACTGCCTGCAACGATCGCAGATATCGCCAGTTTCGCCGTATTCACCCCCGTGTCTCGTATGTTTGCATGGAAACATCTCTCTCTCTCTCTCTCTCTCTCTCTCTCTCTCTCTCTCTCTCTCTCTCTCTCTCCGTTCTATAAAACAGTCTGACTGACAGAATAGAATGAACAGGAAGATCGCGACGTATGAACAGGAGAGAAAGATCGATAGCACCGGTATTAAATCTCGCGAAGTTTCGTTAACCGTAAAAATTTCTGATGACGATCGTGCATCTTGGCATCTTCTAATATAGCTTTTAGTGAATTAAGCGACACGAGATTCAAAGAGTTTTGTTCACTAATTCATTCAATAATGTTTAACATTCTTTTGGTCCTCATAAATATATATTAATATCTTTCAAAAGAAAATTTTAGTCTACGTTTGCGAAATATAAATATTTGAAAAATATACAGACAAATAGATATTAGATAATTAAATTAATCGAGTAGTAAAAATGATAGAAATTTTTATGAAGAAAGGATCACTTCGGATTAAAAATATAATAGAAAAAAATCAATTTCTGTGTCTTTTACAGCTGGAAATGGTTGGTGCCTTTAAGGGTGACACGCACAAATCTCACGCGTGCATTCGAATCCGTGGATGCGACTTGAGTCGTAATTTCCAGGACGCCTCGAATTTCCCTTAAACTCGAATGCGTCAAGTTGTAGGGCGAGACGTGGGATTAATTACTGTATAGCCAGACGGAATACCTTGGTAGCAATACGAGAGCGCGAGAGCAGTTGCATAGGAAGGATCCTGCGGCAGTAGTTCACCAACTTTGGGCTACGCCCCGAAATACACAATGTCGGCCATTACTTCGCACGAATCTGAATCTGATTAATAATCCGACAAGCGGGTTATTGTCTCATTACCATTCGGATCGCATCTGAATTTATTCAAACTATACCACGCACAACTTTAAAAGCTAATTAAGATAATATTGTAAATGTTGAAATTAATATTAATTCTTGCCTTCTCGAATATTTATATTTAAAAATTTTTTTATAATTATCACAACGAAATTTATAAAAATAGTTTTATATTCTATAAAATGATGCACATGAGAAAACAATTACATATAAATAAGACTTATTTTTCTTATTATTTTATAAATATTTTTCTAGTTGAATAAACTATAAACTTTATTTTTAAATAAAATTAAATTACGTTATTATTATTATTAGAGCGAGTTATAATTTTAATAGATATATTTTTAATGTCATCTTTCAATTGGCAAATAATAAAATAATAAATTAAAATTGATATTTTAAACCGTGCAGAACAGCACATTATAGATCTCTCTTTTTGAAAATAGAATTATAATTATTATATAATTTTATTTTTCTCACTTTTCTATTAATATTACATCTAATTTTCTTACTCATTAAATTTTATTACACAAAATATAAAAATTTTTATTAAATAAAGTCTTTGCTTTTACATGGAATCTAAAAGGAGTTAAAAATATCTTTTAAATGGAATATCAAGAATAACTAAAGAAATTAATATGTAATGGGGACAGAGGAACATATTTGGCATAAACAAAGCAAAAAAGTATTTGCTTTTTCTAAGAATTTCGAACAAAGGCATTAAAATTTTACACATTAATTTAAAATATTGTTAATTGAATCGATAAAACAATATACTTTCTTCCTTATAACTTCTCGTAATATAATCATTTTCTCTTTCTCTCTCATGATCAGATGCCTGTCTTATCTCTCGGAAAGGTTCTTCGGCTTTAATTGCGCTAGTCAATTCCCCGACCACAACGGAGTCACCGTTGGCCCTTTGCCTATCTTCCATCATCTTCCACTAATCCCTACGGTCACCTAGACTATAGACTCACTGCATCGTCGTTGATGTCGTTCTCGGGGAATTCGAGGACCAACTGAGTCTCCCATGAGAATGACACGGTGAATAGTGAACATCTTTGTCGTAGGATTAAAGGGCATCGATTGGCCTGGGCAATCCGAATATGTTTTATAAGTTAACCCTATTCTCTGTCTCTATTTGATTTCCCACTAGGGAAAGATTATATCTATTATGTACATTAACGCGTGTGCCTCTTTAAAAATATTATAGTTGAAAAGAATCAGAGGAAATATTTTGCTCCCATTATTGGATTATGTAAATTTAGTTACGAGAGATATGTAATATTGATCCGCGAATCACAAAACATGACTCGCGCTTAGTCAGGCGCTAATTTAACATATACATTTAGAAAATAGATAATTTAAAAATCCGAACATAATAAATTCAAATACAATGTGGAGATAACGCCGTGCAGGTTAATAGTGAGCTGTAATTATTTTTTTTTTTTTTTTTCGTGCAATTTGCTCATATAATTTTTGCATAAGGAATTATAAGAATTCACAATTAAATAATGTAAATTTACTGAGAAATACGTTCAAGTTTCTTTTTTTATATCATCTTACCCTTTATGATTATGTTAGACGGCGATTTTTATCGTTATCTACAAAAAATCTATTTTTACAACGCGAAATGCACTAAAGGTGGGGAGATCAGGCAGATTTTTTTTTTTTATAAATCGCTGCATTAGAAGAGGGCTTTGGGTGCCGTGAAATCCAATATCATTGGTAACCAGCCGAAACACTGATCCTCGTTAGAGAATATCGAACGGATCGCCGCCATGCGGCTCGTTTGTTTTATTTTAATCGGGAAATACGTTGCGAGTACATACGTTTTTCCGTCGATCGCGCGGCTACCCGTAACGATTTTTCGATACGGCTTTTTCGTGGCGTTCAAAATATTTGCTAATGAAGGGTATTGTGCCTAGGTGTGTCGAAGCAACAAGGCGAAACTCCCACGCAACTGCTGGCTTTAATTCCCGTGATGTGGCTTTGAAATCAACACGACGGGGCCAGGAATGGCTTTGTATCACCGTTATAAAAATTTACATACAAAATTGTTAAAACTGGTTTTTTTCACGTCGCCCAATTTTTTTTATAATACATTGTGTTTGTATCTTCATTTTATTATATTATACTTGCAATTAATTGTACTTATTTAAAATATACTCGATCTGTATCTTAAAAATGGAATATTACGATACGAAATTACAATAATTATATCATCAAGATTATATATAATCATGTATATAATTATTGCATATGATTTGCTAGGCGTATAAGTTGATCAAAACTCTTTTTGCTATAGCACACTTTTGTATAAAGTTATGTGTACGTGATGATACTGACACCCGACGCGCAAATTTCACGGCATGGGGACGAGAACGTGAAGTCGCTTTTGCCATACGGAAACCGCAGTGAGATGAGCGAAAAAAGCCACGCGCATAATTCAGCAGGTCGCTCTTTTGCTAGGATCGTCCTCGGCAAGACTCGCAGACGGCTTTTTCTGCAGCGGCAAGGTGTACATCGGTACGCCAGTGCTTAATCCGCGCGCTAATTAAATCACAAAAGAGAGAAGAGGACAGCGAGGCAGAGAGAGAGAGAGAGAGAGAATCCGTTCACCTTGGCACATCCATGATTCCGACAGAATGAAAGCAAAACGGACGAGAGGGATGCATTGAGAAAACAGGAGAGAGAAAAAGGAGGAAGAGATTCTCATCCACTTCTCTCGATGCGGTCGCATAAATTATTTGACTGTATGACGATCGGCCGCGACCGAATCTCGATATGAATCGCGGTAATCGCGCTAATGGAACTCGATTCGCCGACGAGGACGCGAGAGAAGAGCCTTCGGCCCACGCACTGAAAAATTGAAAAGTCAACACAAATTACGCGATCGTATCTCTTCGGGATTTAGTATAGGTGTTCCTGGCGGTGTAACTTCGCAATCAACACACGTGGTAACTTTGTTGTCGATACGAGCACGGTCAGCTTTATTTCGGTGAAATTAAATCAACATGCGGCAATCAAGGTGCGTTAGCGATTTCATGTTCGCAGATTTCGTCGACTCGGTCCAGTACATAATAATACAGTTCCGATGCCACCCAATTAACCGAACTGAAATTAATGGCGTTACATATTTTACAAGATATTTTACAAGATTCAATATATTTCTGAAATTTCAAACTTAATTAAGTACCTTATGGTAAATCTTTTGCTTAAAAAAAAAAAAGCTATTTGCAGCACAAAAATACTTACTAAAATATATGACATTAAAAAGTCATTGTATTTTTTCAAACTGAATAATTATGCGGATTTAAAATCAAATATCACGTCCTAATGAAGCATTAGGTAAGATTAATCCCGACTTCTCGGCAGAAATTCGGTATTATCGTGTACTACGTTCGGTATTTCCTGTATCTCTTAATCCTACGCAATTCTCCGAACATGCTTCCATCGTGCCGCATATGGACTCGAATTATTCACCGACCGCGTCGGAGCATCGCACTCATTTCGATGACGAACGGTCAACGCGCTTCGAGCATCGATTCGCGGCTGCGCTTAATCGTGCTCGCGAATTTATGAATTATTTCACCGCGTAATGCGCGACATGGCACACCGCATGAAAAACGCATCGCTCGAGTGTTCCGTCAATATCGGGGTGGCATGTGTTAATTCTACTGACTATAAAGTGATTTGGGAATACAGCATCATACATTCATACTTACGGTAAATTTAAAAACTCTCGGCACCGCAAATTGTAATTTATTTTTCAAGCGAATACGACGGCTACATCTTTATTTCTCATTTAATTTATATTGACTTTTTTTTTCTCTTCAAGAAGAATGTAATTTCTTGATCGAGATAAAACCTGTCTGCTTTATGCATTTACAAGAAAATGTGCATGCCAATTATGCGTATTCCGCGAGAATGCTTAATCTTTTGCTCATTTAACGATTTATGATTGTTTTTAACAGTGAACAAAGTTGAGATTTTTTTTTTGTAATTTATGTCGAAAGAAAAAATGACAAGCGAGTTTGTCACAATATAGTGTAATAATGTCTTAAAAATATATGATTATGAAAAATTATAAAAGAAGCATTTCATTAAGAAAATATAAATGAAGACTTTTAATATTTCTAATAGTTCTAGAAAATGCTATGCTGAAAAATTATAACCAATAACTTTTCTATATTAAATTTATTCTGAAATTTTCTCGCATCGTTAAATATAACAGCCAAGTATTTAGTAGCAATGGCAATTCTCACAACGTGACGACGCGTTCAAATGTATCGCGATACGCACAAAGATTATATAGAGACACGTGTCGATTATTCACGCACGTATTACCTAAGTCTCCGATGTGCCCCCGAAAATTCTATATTTAGGTCACTAATCAAGACTAAGCAAAGGGGAGGCCGCCCCGTCCATTTGCATACGTAGGTACATCTGTAATGGCAGACCGTACACGCCTTCGCATAATGCCAGCGATGCATTATGCATGTTTCGCGCCCTTTTTTGACGATTTGGAAAATCACGATGTGTAGGTCTGCCCCGTCTGTTTCTCCTCGAGCACGAGCGAGGAGCGTCTATGAAAGCGAGCGACGGGGTCTTCCCCCGTCTTGCGGGAGAAGCGAATCAACTCGAGCGCGAAAGCGCGCCGATCGAGTCGATTGAGTCGTCGCCGGAGGATCATATTTTTATCGCCACGTTGCGCCTTTGTTCCGCCGAGCGCGCATCACCGAGTGCATCATCGCCCATCTCTACGCTACGATGCGCTCGAAGATTCGTTTTCTGTTATCGCAGCCGCGCTGAAAATTAATCGGCAGCAATGAGGAGGACCGCGCGTCGTTGCGCGTTAATTACACGGCGCGTAAATTCTTGAAAATATTCCGTTATTCGAGAAATTCTTTCGATCATCTGCAAGAGACTCCTGAAACTATCGCGCTTTTCTTCAACTATAAAATATAATTTTTTTGTTAGGGAAAATTTGATGAGACGCTTAATTATGAAGTTACCTAACGTTGGAAATTACAACGTCAAAAGAGTAATTGAATAAGGAAACTTTGTTTTCCAGTTAGTTTAAGCTGCACTTTATCTTAAGCGAGATTTAATTAAAATCATAATTGCTAAAGCATATAATGTTAAAAATTAAAAACGGATTTTTTTTTAGTATTTTGAAAAAATACACTTTGGTATGAAGGAAACTTTACGTTTATGATTAACGGCACTTCTTGACAATATATGTTGGATTAATAGTAATATACTGTTTGATTAATAATAAAAAATAATTACTTTCTGTGATAATTAAAGCATAATGTAAAGCATAATTACCAAGCAAAATTCAAGATAATAGAAGCCCTTAATTTAATCAAATTTGAAAAGGGACAATATATAAACCTGATGCGAAACATACACATGCGAAAAATGTTTAAATCAGAAAGTATAAACGAATTCCAATAGTACGCCCACTAGAATTACAAATAGATATCGTTCTATTAAAAGAATATTTTTGCGTTACGCCCGCACAATGGTTGAATAGGCTCGGCATTGCATGCACTCGCTGCAGTTGCATCGCCATGCTGCATCGAGTTAACAGAAGCGGCGCGAACAATGGGGGTTATTTTTAAAAACGCGGCGCTGTCGATTGCGAAAAAATATTCTTTCAAATTAACGCGATGCCGACCGAAAGTTGTTTTTCAATGCGGATTGTCAATTCCGATGGATCGCGAGCGGATAAACGCTCGCACGGCGATGCAATAATCAGCGACGATAATGCAATCGCGTCAAAATCGACAAAAAATTGGCAATGCAAGCCATTAAAACGCAACACGCTGATAACGTTATCGTTCCTATTCTATTTTCGATCTAAAATATCGCGCAACGTCAACATTTTTTTCTCGACGCTCAAGATATATATTAGATATATATATATATATATATATATATATATATATATATATATGTGCATATTTCATCAAAATTATTTATATTTGAAAATTCAATTTCGACTTTAGTTACTTATTAATTTGAAAGTAATTATAATTAAAATGTATTATCGACAATAAATAATTTGGGATTAATTGTCAAAATTAATATCCTTCTTTGGTTTGAAACAAAATGTAGTTTCTTTTAGTTAATAATTAAAAATGAATACGACTCTCTTGTACTAATAGGAACGACGCCTTCGGAGAAAGTACGGCTCACACGCTTTATAACTAAAACATTCGGTTGTCAAGCGCGAGTCATTACGAGATTCTGTAAACTTCACGCAACTCTCTCGCGAAGATAACGTCGTCTTGCGTAAGCCGCGTGGAATGCATGTAGGTGCTGTATGCTCGCACATACGCACGCACGCACGCACGCATGCATATACGCACGCATGCACGCACGCACGCAAGCAAGAAAGTGCTCATGGAAACCGCAGCGAGTCCGTATAAATGTATAAGGTGAGATCGTACGATGGCGGCGCACATTCACCGCGACATTGCTGCAACGATATACCGAGACTCATCCGTAAAATGTATGATTAATTAAGATTAATAAATTAACCATGTAGGAATGCAGAAAATAATCTTTGCGATAACTATGCAAGTGGTAGATAAGAAGAGGTAATTAATGTATTTTCATTAAATAATTTATTCCCAAGCTCTTTTTATCATATCTTTTATATTCAAGCACTTTTTAAAAGAAGAAACAAAAGAGAGAGGAAGAAAGACAGAAGCGCTCCTTTTAATTTGCATTATTCATTTTGAATCATAAATATACTTATTACGTTGCGTCCTAAAAATATACAAAAATATGTAATGAAAGTTAAGTATATATTAAGAGATTATGTCGATGTGATTTTATTTTCCTTGTAAATTCTGTTTGTCTTGTTTCTTAAATTCTTGTTTTAATTTTCTGATTCAGTAATATTTTTATTTTAATATTAAAGTACATTAAAGCATAGATAAAAATTTTTTAATTTAGGCTCAGACTTATGAAGCCATGTTGTTGTACATTTTACATATATGTATGATAAACCAGAGGCAACCAACACGAAAGGCTTTGTCCGTCAAACTCTGTTCTGCCCACGCATGAGACGATCAAGGATCTGAGAAAAAAAGACAGCCTAAAAAATCCTGTCAAGGTCTTTCTGCATTGGCGGCAAAGTGCATCTTAAAGACTCACGTTTCCCTTCCTGATTTGCGCAAGATAAATCTTTTTAGCATTTCGCTTCTAAAATATAGACAAAACGAGTAAGTAAACACATCTATTTTTTATTTTCAACTAATTTTTTGATATTACGTTGCGATCAACGTTACTGTTATTTATAAAAAGTATAGAGTTGTATTATGATTGAAAATTTTATAATTATGTCTACGAAGATAAATATATATTTGCCTCGACAGGTATGGAGAAGCGAAACTCAAAATTATGTCTAATATCGATGCCTAATGGATTTTCACTCGCAATTGAAATCGCGCGGATTTATTTTGCGTAATTCTCACTCCATATATATGGAATATGCATAATTAGCCGTGTCGATCATCGTGTTAAGGACAGCGAAAACAGTCGCGATTGCGCGAACATGAAACGAGAGCCGGAAAAACAGACACCCGCGAGACTTCTTTCTTATTTAGCGTGCGTCGCCTTTCGCAAGTGCATTTCGTTATTTCGCGCGCGGCGCTATTTGCATTTATTCCTACATGCAAATAGACGCCGACTGGACAGGATAAACACGCTGAAGAAACAAACGTGAGAAGGCGAGATGGCCGGAATACGTGACGCGTACCCTTAAGCTCTGAAAAATTCCCGGCCAGCGCGCACTGGGAAGTTCTTCCGCGCGGAAATTAATATTAGCAGAAAATAAAGCAAAGACCACACACCACTCGGCACGTAGCAGCGAGCGTGTCATCGTCTTAATGTTTGCGAAAAGGATTCCTGCCGCGGAGAGAGAAAGGGGGGGGGGGCGAGCGGAATGACGCGGTTTGTTTGCTCGCTATGTACTTTGTGGAGCTGCTTGCAACACGCAAATGCATCGTTTTCCATACAAGCGCCGTGAATCTATATATTACATGCGCTCACGTCGAGACTCTTGATGAAAAATCCCGATGTCTGAAGAAAAAAGAAAAAAGAAAGGATAAGAAGAATGTACAGTAATTCGACAAAAATTGGACTTGTGCCTTGTGAAGGGTATTTTTTAACTTTCTAAAATCTATGTAATTACATTTACATAAGAATTTAATTTACAACAGCCCGTGTCTCTTCCATTTATATCTTAATTAAGTATACATGTGATGAATACAATCGTTATTGCACAAACAAGCCATGGGGAATTAGAACTTTCTCAATGTTAATATTAAGATAAAGAAAAGGTTTTCTCCGGAAATCGTCGGTTTCATCAGGGCATCATTGAAAAGAAAGTAGTTTTTCCAGCGTCTCTTATGCGACGCACAATATCAACCACTATAACAGCTCCTCAGGGCAGACAAAACGCTTATATGCACTGGCGTGCATTTAAAACGCAGGAGAAAGAAGGGGATGAAATGTCGGGTAAATGTCGTAAAAGAGGGGACATGGTAGAATAGCATAATTACAGTTTTAACGTTCCTTAAAGCGCATACTCTTATTCCGACTGCACTAAATTCTCTTTGTTTCTTATCCTGTTTCTTTCTCAGAAATGCAAACATTTTTTATAAATTTTAAATAAATGATCTGCGAAAGATTTTCCATCCGGAAAAATTTTATTAAGGAAAAAGCTCAACTTTCAATTTCATTTATCGAGTAAATTTTCTAATTAATTATAATATGTATAGTTATGCTTCTTTGGAACATTAAAAAATTTTAATTAATTAAGCAAACTTCGTAAGTCTAAAACAGAAACCTTTTTTTATTTCTAAATTAACTTCACATTAAAATTAAAATAAAATTTTAGTACTCGACACTTTTATAATTGTAATATTTAGGATGAAAAATTTTAAATGCTGTACATGAATATCGTTAAATTGATACATTATGTAACATCATGAGCAACAGATTGCGGAATATTTTCCTGAGATTTTGCGCGAGTTTTAATGCACTACGCACAGTAATTATCGTCATTAATCGAATCACAGCTCTGCCGTTTACTTCGACCATATTCTTGTACAACACTTTCACAAGCATCGCGAATGACATCACGCGTGATCGTTAATAGCGAATGGCATTCACGGGAATTATGGTTACGGAATCTACTTAACCTTTTCAAATGTTGTAATCAATAAATTGCACGATGCAATCGCCCGTCGCTCTTGCCGATGCCGTGGATTATAAATCACGCGTGTAGCGATAACTAATCGAATTGTTTATCGCGGTAGTGGTCAAGCTCTGAATTCAGGATGAATTCGAACGGGATACGAGTGCAAATTGACACGATACGCCAATAACGACGAGATTTTCGGAAAATTCGAGATACATCACTGTCAAGATAAACCGCTCAATCGTGGGAAATATAACGTTCATTTCATTCGCGCAACAATCGAGAGCGAGATCGATCTTCGCGTGCACATCGGTCTCAAAAAAAAAAAAGAAAAAAAAAAAGAAAAAAAAACTTCCGAGGGGCCACTCTATTTCTCGGCAATCGCCATCGCGGAAATTCGAGAGATCGTCAAGCACTCGCGGCGTTTCCAGCAAACTTCCGCCTTGTAAGTTTTACGATACTTTAGGGGGGCACGCGATCGTACATTACGCCACATCGACGATGTACCGCCGCGGCACTCCATAATTTTTTACGTTGCCTCGAATGCTTTTAAATTAATCAACTTCTGCAGGGGAAGCTTCGGCGCATGCATCGCGAATCGCAAACATTTTGGAGTGATTTTAAAAAGGATCCGGAATATCATGCCGATTTAAGTTAAGTTGAAATATCTTAGACGACTGCTATTTATTTTAAATTCCCAACTTCGAAAAAAACAATCGTATTTTTAAAATTAATTTTTAACCAATGCGAATATTAGGAAAGAAGTGAAATAGTAGCTTTTTATAATAATTTCGCAAGAAATAAATTTTTATGTGAAATTTCTATCAACATTGCGACACAACGCAGGATGTAACGTTTATAAATAAATTTAAAAAAAGATAATTAAATTTAGGAATAATTAGAATTATTGTTGCATATGAAATTTACTACCTTTGTATAAGTGAATTAATTGTGAAATCTCTTCTTCTTGTAACAGATACAATTAGAGCGCGAAAACAAGATAAAAAGACTTGCTCCGAAACAATGTTCACTGTTGTTGTCGGCAATTAACAATGGCGTCTGTGTGCTATTAGGGTTAAAAAAACAGGAGACCGTTCGTGTGTGCTTGTGCCACGCGTGGTTTACGCCTGATAAACTATACTGAAAGACACGTTATGGCGCTCGTACATGCACGTCGATTCGATCTGGCGCCGCACCCTAGCACGAACTAATAATTAGACACCTCTATGCAATTCCCGGTTTCTACTACTCAATTTCAAAAGGGAGAGGGATTTTCAACCCTCGCGTACGTGATCGCCAAACAAACAAAGATGTAGAGCAAAAAGATGTAGAGCATGTTGCATCAACATTTATACCAACTATATTTCTTATCAAATATTAGTAATTCTTCGAAACGATAATTGATTCCCGTGAAAAATAATAACGACAAAAATGTCAGTTGACAGCTTCGAAAAATTTACCATCCATATTTGTCGAGCTCGAATAAAATCATATACAAATATAAATATGTACTTTCATTTTGAACGTAAAAACATGCGTGACATAATTTTTTGTAAATATTTGCAAACTGAAATTATATTATATTTTTATATTAAAAAATTACTAATTAAAAAGACTCCTCTAACAATTATCGTCGTTATTATTATAACACGATAAATAATGAAAATTTTTGTTGAAAGACCCAAGTTTAATTTCTTAATCGATTTTACCTACATTTTCACTCGTAATTACTAAATCACATTGTGCATCTGCATTTATTGAATTTGTCGTGATTTATTCAACATTCGTTCACACCACGCGGCGTTTATGTTCAAACTAATCAAAATTTATAGTCTCATTAAGCCGAAGCGTGCGTTGAAGAACTGACTTTTTATTCGCTACCGACGATTCGAACACCTGTAATTAATAACCGTTATGTAATAGTATCTCGCGTACGTGTAACCCGCAAAAATCGTCTTTAACTAACTTTTACGGTCGAATTAAGAGGTTTCGATGCCCCGTGCGCGATGTTTCTGAGAAGGTCTTATTATCCGATACAGGGGCTAATTTAGAAGGCGGGTTTTGCAGCTTTGCTACGTCACGGTCCATTCAAAGTTCCTAACTAATAACACGAGCTGCAGTATCTTCTACATTTTCTCACACCGCACTCGCCGCTAATCATACGGGATCTAGACGTCGTGCACGTATAAAAGCGCCTTATTATCAAGAACACAACGGCCAATTGTTCCTTACAATTTTGTTGCATCCGTCCGATCAATCGTGCGAATTCGATTAATCAGACCAATCGCGCTACCTCCGGCATTTCTCGATTAATTAATAATTACTCATTCTTCGATGTAATCTTTTTCCTACAGTCGTGAATTTCTATCATCAACGTAACTAATTTCACGAATTTTTCAAATCCTCAGACGAGATAAAATTTTTACCGCGGGTTTGCCGCGCTTTGTTTCCCTCTGAAAACGCAACAATCTCGGCCATTTCGGGATACAAAGTGAAGCTGCGATCAAATTTCCTGCGCCCGTTTTTTTCTTTTTCAGCCGAAATTTGCATTCCACCTGCGGATTAAAAGTTCCCGATCGTTGATGCATCGAAACTTCCCTGCGCGCGAGATCGCTTAATATCCGATTCGAGGCGCGCCTTGCAATTTCGCAGGGCGACTCGCGCTCGCACTCGTTCCTAATAACACGCGGCCGATATAATCGGCCGTTGCGCAATTTTATCGCCCTCTTACCGGATTAAAAAGTTCCTCGCGCCGTGCTATCAAGGCGATAAGAATGGTCCACCCTCTTTTCTGCTTCATTCTCCTCGCACCCAACATCGACGGCTAATTTAGAACCCGCCGTGCAATTTTGTCGCGCGAGCCACTCTCCTCTCTCGCAAATTTATCTTTCGCTCTCCGGGAGACGCCAGAGGCGGGATAGATTATGAATACCCCGCTAAAGTATTATTTATTATTTTATGATGGCTAATTTGAGCCGCCTTTCAATTTTTGAAACCCCCCTGCAATTTCCACGTGGAAATTTTTGTAAATTAATAATTATAACAAATCCAATATATATATATTTGTAGTCTTAATTTTAGTTTTTAAAAGATAAATATATCGTACTTGACAATCATCTCATCTCGTACATCACCTTATGTACCCTAAATATAAGATTTGAATTTCCTGTGAAAAATTATAATGTCCATCTTTTGCTCTTTTTCTTTTCTTTCTTAGTCATTCTTCTCTTCCGATCGACATACGGCATGGCAGCATACAAGCGTGTCGGGCAATCTAGCTAATTTGAAATCGATATCCGGCAATATCGACCGCGACCCCGCCGAACGTCGTACTAATAAAAGCCGCCGATGATGGAGTTCGGCAGGTAAATTGGCTCGAGCTATTGTCGACGAAAGCAAGAAGGCACGACACGGGGCCGGGGGAAAAACAGTTTTCCGGCGTGATTGACTCGTCGTGGCATGATTTCGGCGGATTTTCTCGCGGATGGAGAGGGGAAACGGTAAAGACGAGGAGCCATAATGGTACCGACAATCGAATCGTTATCGAATTAAAAATTCATTTCGCGCGAAACTTGATAATTCTGATGGGTTTATCCTCTCGTCAATTGAAATGTCAATTTCGCTACCGATATCAGCGTTGTCGATTATTCATCTCAACTACAGAAACGGGGTTCAAGTATGTAGATTTTTATCCTACCTTGAGATAAATATCAGGGAGAACGAACGGGACACTAAATTGATTTGATATCGTTATTTCGTAAATGCTACATGGAATAAACCTCGTAGCTTCAAAATATTAGTTATTTATTTATTTATTATTTTATATATTTATTTATGTACTATATTATTTATGTATTATATTTATGTATTAATTTGTGTTTTTTAATTGATTTCTGAAGTTATTATTATCCAAAACTTACCGCAAAATTATTTATATAATTTGGTTAATCCGCATACGGGTTAATAATCAATGGTTAAAAATTTTGAAGCGATTTTGCTGATTGTTAACGGAGATACGCTCGTTGAAGATCCTGCTCGGTAATGGAACTTAACGCTCGTCGAGACGCGCAAAATTTGTGACGTTGCATCTCGCGCGGAGCTAAGATCCCGGGCACTGATAAATATAAGTCAGATTTGATGCAATTACCAAGTTTCGAGAGTGTTTCAAAGTGCAGTCTAACCCGAGACGCCGGTGCTCCGGTGCATTGTGCAGGGAATGAAGGATCGCGCGGCCTCTTTGTATTCCAGCGAGAAGCCCTGTGTGGGGACCATAACTTTTCCCGGGGAGACTTTATATACCGTAACGTCGTCGACCCTCGCGACGAAACCACCTGGACGGCGAACTTTCGTCGTCCGAGATTTCCGAGGTGCCGTACAACGAAAACAATGCTCGTAAAGCGACAGCGCTTGCATGACACCCGCAACATAATGCGTCTCGAACTTTCACTCGTATCGCGGACTTTGTCGCACGTAACACATTGATATGGTCCTACCAGGAATATTGAAATTGAAATCTAAATCTATGCTAATTGTCAATAATCCAAAGTGCGATATAAATATTTAAGAGCACCTTAATCAAATTTTTATGTGAATTTTATTTTTTTAAAAGCGAAGCAGCACCTATAAAATGCGCTCAATTTCGCTCTTTTTTTGCTACATCAAAACGTTTCTTTCTCGCAAAATCTTATCTATAAACCCCTCTAGAAAAAAATCTAATATCTCGGAGATATATCGGATCTAGCTGATTGATCGCCGGGTATCTTTTCTGGTTACCCAAAGGTCCATGTTCAGATTGGAAAAGCGCCGAAAGATGTCCACGCGCAGCTGCGGTCCACTACTATCATCGTTGTCATTCTCCAAGATCTCTAATGGTGTCGCATGTTTAAGTCGTTTAGCGATGGTCCAGGCCCACGAAAAAATCTATTATTTTTCACTTTCTCCGTCTTCCTCCGCGGCGGATCGAGCGGATGGCGTTGTTACTTCGAGGAAGAAAAACGCTGGACGCGAGAGTAACTATCTTAAAGTGTCGTTAGGAAGTCATCCATTATGCGACAAAGGCCGTTCTCGCTCGGCTGACTGGAAGGTCTCCTCGGACTCGGGAACACGCCTCTTCCTCATCTTCTTCTCCTCGGTCTCATCGCCCGTTTCATCCCTCGCTCGACACGGCGAGACGAGACATTGGCGAGCAAGCATCGCCTCGACACGCGTTTTTCGTCGCGACGCCGGCCGAAACTTAGAAACAATGATCTCTAAGTATTTCGTCTGGCAGACTGTCACGATGAGATTAATATTGTACTCAATCATACATGTTGAGTTTTTTGTTTTTTTTAGAATACACGACATTTTTTTATTTAGAATATATGAGATTTTTAATTTCGATTTGATAAACATTAATGAAAATTAATAATGATAGCAAATTTGTGAATGCATCATCATTTTCAGTAGTTCATAAAATATATTTTTTAAATAAAGTCTGTTTTTCACTATTTTCAAACGTAAACAGAAATTAATGCATTTCCCAAGCAAGATTACATGCGTGTTTATAAAAAAAATGGCGATATATATTTGCACCCAATATTCTTGCATTGCTACAAAATCCCTTGCCGCAAGTGTTTTTTTTTTTTTTTTTTTTTCAAAAAGAGAAGAAAAACAAGAGAGAGAATTAGAGTGCGCTCAAAAAATATGCGAGTGCCGCCTGTTTTGGCATCGATCGCGACTTAAACCATTGATTATGCGAATGCGGCCGGGGCCGCTCTGTGATTTGCATAGGGCGATTAGGGCCCTGTGGTCTGGCATTAGACGCATACCTCGAGCATTTAGACGCGCCAACCTGATAACACGCGATTCGATGTTTCTTCACCGCCCCCGCTCCGTCCTTCACCCGCGCAGCCCCCGCTAAACTTCGTTCCGCGAACGAACCTTCACTGGCAGAATTCACGTGAGCCGAGAGGCTCATTAATTTCCAGTCATCTAGAAAAAAGTAATTAATTTCGCTTATACTCGTTGGCGTATTACGCACAAAAACACATTCCGGAAATAGATATCAGAGATATAACCAATTAGGATTTCTCTCTCTAATAATATGATTGATTATTTATTTTTTGGCTATATCTTAATTTTTAATGATAGTTGTCCTTGTGATTAGAATTTTATCGCTAAGACTTTTTTTATATTCTATCTAAAATCTTATTAACTAAAGTCAACATTTTAAATGAATTTCTTTTTTTTTATTTATTGAGAAAACAACGAAAATAAACAAAAGTTTTTCGTAACTGGTTCATATTTCGCACGAATATTTATGTATCACGCTATAAAACACTAATCACAAATGGCATTTGAAATATCGCTTTTTAATTTAAGGATTTTAGACAGAAATTCTATTCTTATAGAATCCCGAACAAAAATGTTTAATATTTCTTTCTCGAGCTAATAATTTTTGAATACGGTTATTTGAAATTCTACTACAAATCTCTTTTTCAAAAATCAAGAACAATTTGCACAATAGCGAAGCATAGAAAGATCTGTTCTTTGCGTGATAATTTTTTTTTTTTTTTTTTCATTATCATTATCGGCTTTTATTGCCAGCTTTCTGTGTCGCAAATCACCGCGCACATATTTTTCATCGATTCCCTATATCGCGAGCGTATATCGCGAAATCAGGATCAAATCTCGCGCGTTATTCCCGGCAGACAATACCTCTCACAGGACATTCGGGTTGAGTCAGGATCAAATCTCTGATACTACATACACACATACGTATGCGTATATGACATATGTGTGTATGTGCGCTTGTGGCCCGCAGGGCGTATCTTCTTGACATGCACTATGTTGCGCTTGCGCTATCAGTATCTAAATGTCCTAGTGCCCTGTATTCTCGAAGGATTAAGAAAATTTAAAGCTTTGACATGCGCGACCTCGAGAGAGAGAGAGAGAGAGAGAGAGAGAGATATGCATCGTCGATTCAAATAAACGCGTCGCTATGCGTTTTAACGCAATGGCATTTTGTACTTTTCGTTTTGGCGTGCTTTTAGAGTTACATTTGTGCAACATATTTGCTATTAAATGTGAAAAATAGAAATGATGGAATTTTTTTGATTTATAAAAGCTTTGAAAACGCGTGACATATTTCAGAAAGGCGTTACAATTTCACTTTGGAATACTTGGGTATTTAAATATTTTATTATTCCATTTTTCAATTGTGTTACATTGAAATTTGGGATTTTCGATTTTTGAAAATTATCATATTTATTAAATGATACAAAAATTCACGGTAATCAATTGGCAAGACCATAAGTGATCATAGTGGCTTAATATTTTTCACAACGACAGTTATGAAAGTGATCGTCCTTGCTGAAAATTCCGAGGCGTGCTTAAAAAAATCGTACTCTCAGAAAGGAGTGAACGCCGAAGGAGAAAATTCCTTCAGGAATTTCTTCGACGAGAGCGGGACAAGCGGGATGAATCGGCGAAAGCGTGCGACGATCGGGATCCGAGGGACTTTACGGTCCATCGCTCGTCTTACAAAGCGCCCAGCACTCCTGGCTTCTTTCAACGAACTAACGAGCCAAAGGGCTCCGGTGCAGGGGAAAAGAAAAAGGAACAATTACGCTCTCGCAGGGAAATGGCGCGCTTAAAGTGCGGCGAGCGCGCACAATGGCGTCGCGAGAATGATTCTATTTCCGTGTGCATGATAATTGCGCCGTTACAGTTGCAGTCATCCGTTAATTGCATACTTTCCGAAGGACTGCATTATTCATAATTCTCTCGCGACCACTTGGTTACGCGGACACTTGGCTTACAGTAACGTCTCTCAATTTAATATAGTCACTGAATTCTTTAGCACTCAATAGAAAATTATGGAACGTTCATAATGGTACGCAAACTTTGTAAAATAAAATTAAGGCGACGATGATTAATAGACAAACAAGGATTACGCGATCGTATTAACAGCGCGATTTTTAAAAAATGAAATTAATTTAGATAAAATTAAAATTTAAAAAAATGGGGAACATAACTTGAAAAATTCATGCATCAAATTTCCATAATCTTTAAAACATGCACGATAAGAAAGTTCCAAGTCTTAAGATGTATTTGAGAATTTTAGTATTCAGGAGCTTAAATCTTCCAAGTTGCAAATATGCTCAAATTGAAATATTTATGTCCCGAACTGCTAGAGTAAAGTTCATAAAAGTAAAGATATACAGACATAGGTAAAAATATCAAACCATGCATCAGAAGAATTTTTAGTTTTTTTCATATCTAGAAGTTCTATTGCGTAGTTGAAAATTTGAAAATCCGAATATTAGCTAAACCAATTTAAAAAGTTAGAAATATAAATTTATCAAATTAAGTGTAATCCAAATACATATAATGTACAAAATTGTATAAATGCTTTTAAAATTAAAAATTTAGCACAACTATTTTGAACCTTTCAATCCAAAATTTGTGATGATAAATGTAACAGCTTGCGAAATAGTTTTTCATTTTTTGGCACAATATCATTCATTCCTTTTTTCAAATTTTTCTTTTTACACTTTTTGTCATAGTCACATAGTCGTAGCTTTTTATTCATAATGAAATTTTCGCGATGAATTCAAAACGAGGTCAATCTTGCCGTGATCTCGATGTTTCCTATTCCGAATTGTTCGTACCATCCATTGAATGATGGTGGAATTTCTTTCTCATCGCTCGGCTTTCAAGAAGCTTTTAGAATTTCTCCAGAATGATCGCTTGAAAGCCCGCGAAAGTATCTTATGATGGAACGTTCGCGTTTCATTCCGCGCCGGTAATTACGAATAATCGCATCTCGAAGTAATTTGACGTTTAAAAACACGAGTACTCGAAGAGCGAAAAATCGACAATTTATTTATTTTAAAATTATCAGATATTTTCGAAAATATTCACGTTAACTGCTCAAAATATTTCCAACACGTATCCGTATTATTATTGCAAAATGCCTCGCTACTTTCGAAATAATATATAATGGAATAAATGGATAGGCAATGGGAATTATATTCTTATGTTTCGAAGAAATAACTGTTCTACCAATCACGAGAAGAAATTAAAGTCCTCCAATTAAAGCCTGGGCTATAATCGGATTATTTTATACAACGTGGAACTGAATAATATTTAAAAATAATATTCAGAGAAGGTTAGTTTTTCATCTCAAATTTATTTGTCGCGTGTAGTACGATTTGCATTACTTATTCGCGGTTTTGAAACCGCTCTAATAGAAGACCTCACCTTCCATTTTCGGGCGAGTGTTCGATTATTAAATGGATATATGATGCATGCATTGGGGATTTACGCGCACGAATAATTTGCGAGCAAGCTTTCTCGGTCCTAATCCAAAGAGTAGTAGCGAATTAGGCTGAGACTTCCACTCGTACCAAATTACTGTGCGCTCGAACGTTGGCAAAAAGAAAAAAGGCGAATATTTTTCGGCTCTGAGTCAACGGGTTTGCGTGTCCAGTGGGATGCGTATTCACCGAAGCGGCGGTACTTTGTGTCGATGACAAGTTTGTACGGCTCTGATCATCGGATTTCACGCTTGAAATCCGCTGAAACGAAAAATTCGTGCCTGCCAAATAAGTAATTAAAACAGCTCTGAGTATGGAGAATAATAGCATATTTTTCGACAATCTTTTTCTTTGTTATCGAAAACTTTTTAAATATTTAGAAAACTGAAAAATCAGAAAAGTTTATGACGCTTAACTAGTTTTCTCAAGAGTTAGGGAAATTCCGGAAACAAAATTTCTTGCTACAATAATTAAATGTGAAATAGGTGTCTTTTAATCAATATATTTAGATATTAATTTTTACTTAATATCGCAAACCAAAATTAGAATTTATTTCTATAAATAGAATTATTATGAAATATGATAAATTTTTTACATTTTGTACGTACGTTTTGTTATCATAATATATGGAAAATATCAATAAAGAGTTTGCATGTCGTTTATAATTTTTTTTATACTATAAAAGAAGTCATTGATTTATGCTCTAGTATTTTTCAAGCTAGTGAACAAGGTGCCAATTCCTTTCGTTATAAATTTTAAACTTCAGCCGGTTTCCTTTATCGCTATTTACAGGTCGCTTACTTCATAACTTACGGGGCCACGAAAATCACCGAGCACAATATTTTTGTACCGTGTTTTAGGATCGGTTAGGATCGGTTGTGCATGTTGCCGCACGATAGATCTGTATTCTTCAATTAATGCTATCATCACGCTCGAGTAGTCCGATAGATAGACAGCGCAGCTCCGACAAATTCTCCGATTATAGGCCACATCCCGCCGTGAATAAAGAGTCGGTGGCCTTTTATGGGGCGTCACGCGTATTATTTATTCACGTCACGGGATCGAAGAATGCCCGGATCCCATGCCTGACGGTGAGACTGAAAGACGACGAAGAAAGGGGATGAAGGATAAGACGGCAGCGGGCCGGGGGTAAAGAGGAGAAGCGAAAGAGAGCGACAGCGAGGATGCGAAGAGTAATAAGTCGAGATAACGAGCTTTTCGATTCTCTCCCCGGGTCGAAACGGAAAATTAATTAAGTGACTCCCAGGGTTCGCCAGGCATTCTTAACCTTGGAAGACACAATGAACGAGGAATCGTGCTCGTGCGAGAGCGAGAGAGCCCGGCGAGCGACGGAGGAGATCTCTCGAGGCGAACGAGAAGGAGAGAGGGGGAGGGGGAGAGAGAGAGAGAGAGAGAGAGAGAGAGAGAGAGAGAGCCGGTCGGCTATCAGGGTCATTAGTTACGGATGTCTCGTCGAAACCAGGGCCACTCTCGTCTCGATAAACAGGAGACCCATTTCGAGACACACCGTGGAGGACGACAGGGTGGGAGGGCCCTCGCGAGAGATAGGAAAAAGAGGCGAGCGGAGGAGGCTTACAAATAATAATTATGGCCCCGGTAATATAACGGGCCGTGCGCCCGTTATCGAGGGACTCTCTCAGTGAGTGCACTACGTTGTTCGTGAGATATGCAGTCTCAACCGCTCGTTTTCCATCTCGTCATCGCGATCGTCGTTCATTTTTGGGTCCCCCCCCGTCTTACCCGGCCCCCGGGACTGGTGTCCCTCGATAGCATTCCCGATAGCATGCGAGCGACGTTTGTGAGGTGTACCTGTCATTCGTTGAGTCGAATGAGCTCCATAAATTCGAGTAAATTCTTCATTCTCTTTTTACTTATTCGGTACCGGTATGCAAGTAAAATAACGGGCACAGCCTATAATAATATATATTTTTTTATCCCGAAAGACATAAACTACTCACAATTTTAAGCGGCTCTTATCTTTCAATCTTAGCACTATCATATGCATACATAATGAATGTCTTTAAAATTTTCTCTTAGTATCAAGATTTGAGAATCTGAAAGTTTATTCGAAAACAAATTATTTAGATTAAATACATTTCGTAAAAGCCGAATCTTAAATCTTTGGTTCAACATGATACTTGTAATAAACTTTACTAATGGAATATTTGCAGAAAAGACTAGAAAAATCTGCAATTAAAAACTTACTCCCTAAGTTCTTCTTTTAAATGTTCGATGAGTTAAAGTAAGATATATCGAGAGAAACTGTGGGTCAATATCAAAATCGCACCGATCAGATTCGTGTTAGGATGAAATCTGGGATTCGATCGGAATCGACATCTAGTATGTCGATGCCTCTGCAAGCATCGCGGTCGCTTTGTCATGTTCGTCTTTCTTACGCGAACACGCGTGAAAAGGTCCGGCAATCTGACTGTCCTCGGTGGAAGATACGAGGAGATTTTCAGCGGCTTAAGGGGAATTGCGGGACGGGAGCTTGAATCGTGGCAGAGAGACGGAAGAAACCATGCGATACGAAAAGAGAGAGAGAGAGAGAACGCTCAGGATGGAAGTTCCGAGGGTTCGGTATGGTGCACCGAAGTAGATTGCACGGGTGTCACGCTTAATCGGATAACTTAGATTCGAAAGCCGGACTTTGACTCCTTTATATAGCGTACGAGCGTACATGGACACGCGTCAGCGGTGCTCAACGTGTTATTGATAAAAAATTGCCGATTAAAACTACCCTGACTTTTGGCAACTGCGTTTCAATAATGTGTAATAATATCAGTTTAATTTTTAAATATTTTAAAAAAAATTATCAAGTCTTTTTATGTTGAAATTTCGATTACATCTACATTTCGTTCATGATACACACTTTATTTTTACAAAACAAAACTCACCGATATAATTATATGTCAGGCTAAAAAATGGGCGCTAATCATACAACGTGGAATAAGGATTTCGTTCGAGAAAGAAACAACTTTGCAAGGCTTACTTGACTTTCTACACATATCAACCGTGTATATGCACGATTCTCTTGTTCATTTTCTTTTGCCTACTTGCCGATCTGTCCGTCACGCATGCACACGCATGCAGACGTGATGCACGTGATGCACTCAGCCTGCCGCTTCGCGTGCGTGCAAGCGCGTGAAAATCGCGGCAGCGACCTGTAATTTTTGCCGTAGCGACCGGCTTCGAAGTCGCATAAACACCGGAATTAGTAGATTGAAGTAAAATATTTTTACTCCGCAAAAAAACCGATTTTCGAGGAATACGCTCGCAGTTCCCGAACGTGAGCGCGAATGGAGCCGCGCGTGCATGGCTTTCTGATCTCGGTAGAACCGTTTTATTTGCTAACTCAAGTAAAGATCCGACCATTTCCTCCGATTCTCCAACTACCATCTTTCTCTCCCTGTTCCGGAGGCCTTTATTTCCCCGCTCTTCCGCTTTCGCCTTCCTGCCAGTACACTCGCGAGAAAAACCGCGCGCGAAATTACATCCGCTCGAGGGTGAATCCAAGACGAGGTACGGAAAAGAGTAGAAATCACAGTCGAAACGCGCCGTGACGCTGCACGAAGTCAAGAAACTAACTTCTCTTGTCAATGACTCTGTCCAATTATTACTCATTCTGACTAAAAATATTTTTAAACGATAGAAGTGTAATACACGTTAGTTTTCACTTTTTCTCCATTATCTTTTTCGCAATATCTTAAAACGATTAAATGACGATCTAAACTAAAAATAACTAATTGTAAGAAATCTAACAATTAATTGATAATGTTATTATGTTAGTATAATGAATAATTAGAAACTATATATATAACTATATTGGATTAATCTCTTTTCTCCGTCAATTTTATGTTTATTTTATGTTTCTTTACATATTAAACTTTCCATCAAATTTATTTGGCCAACACTCCAGCAGTGTTTTACAATCGACTATATCGTTTTAGAATCAGGTATAATGGGAGATAACATTTTTATTGGATCTAAAATGTTTAATCAAAAAAAAAAAAAAAAAAAAATTTACGTTTCTTAAATGAGATTTAAGAATAATGCGACTGTTACGCCCCATATAAATTATGAATCTCCAAATTAAAAGCTGGCACAACACCCCAACATCTGCAGCTTCTGCCGCCGCTCCTAAATCACGCGGAACGCATTAAACACGTCACGGCCGTGTCGCGAATTCTCCGCTACGCCCTTCGGCTGGGAGGAGAATTAAAGGCGACAATTTCTCTCGCACCACTTTTTTCTACCCTTGTTGGTTGCTAGCTCGCACTGGAGAAAATCGTAGCATTCGCTGAGAACGTCATAAAAGCGTTGAAATGATATTGTATGTACTCAGTTAGGGGAGCAGCAGCAACGAATCATCTTATCAAATCTCTCTCAAATGCATGTTAACGTATTTTAGATAGATAATTTATTATGCAAGAAGCATAGAGAGGCAGCTTATTTTGCATTATTAAATATTTTAGATAATTTTTTCATTTATTCTTATATAATTAGATGTCACAAAACTATTAATTCTTAAATTAATCATTTTAAAAAGAAAGAAATATTTTTAATCTTTTTTCTTAAATAGTTCATAATTAAATTAGTTTAGGAATTGACGACATTTTTTCATGTTTCAAGATGACATTTTTTCATGTTTCGTACATATTAAAATGTTAGAAGAAATCAAGATATAAATAAAATTTAATATTGCCAATTAAATTAATTTGGCTGTAAAATTACTTTCTCTTTAAAAATTTGCTAATTTGGTTTATTTAGTTTACGCGCGTAAACAAACTTGTACGGGGATAAAATTTGTCCGACATTGAGCATGTGACATCGCGTCGGGGGACGTAATCCCGAGGGTTCGAGCCAGTGATATCTCGTCGGGAGTTGGCCGCTCGTTCTCTTCGGGGGTGCGCGTTCTCACCGGAATGGATGTAACGGCGAGTGTAAGGGGGTGGTGGCGGATAATATTTTAAAACGAGCGCGAGTCTGTTGCGGGCAGAGCTCTTTCGCCGGTGTGGCTCGCACAATGCTGAAGAGAGTACGACGAAGAGAGTGGAAGGCAAAGGGCAGAAGGGGGTTGCGAGGAAGGAAGGGGGTTGTACGTAAAAGGAGGGCGTGCCCGCTGTTATCTGGCTTGTTCCCCGGATGAAATATCGGCTAGCAGTTTCAGGCCTTCTTTTCCACTCCTACCTCGATCTTCTCCTCCGAGTCTTCCTTCCTCGTACGCCTTCTTCCTCTTCTGCTTCTGCCTTCCTGCACTCTCCTCTCCTGCCTGTCGGATTTCTCCGTGGCGCTCCTGTAAGGCGAAAACTTTTTCCGCGCACGCCATTGTCAGACTTTTGATTGCGTTGGGATTTCCGCCCTTCTCTCTTTCTCTCTCTGTCTCTCTCTCTCTCTTTCCCATTTTCTTTTCTTCTTATTTAAATTTGAATTTTTTTTCCGTCGTTTGTCTTCTTCCACGCCTTTTCGTATTTTTCTCTTCCAAAGTCGTATCTTTTTCTCCTTTTTTCTTTTATTCTGTAATTTCTGTCTTGCCGACAACTTCTTTTTCATTTCTTTATTTTTTTTGTATGTGTTTCTAGTATTTGAGCCTAATCTTAATATCTTCATTATATTTTTATTATCAAGAGACAATGGTAATGATCTTACACCATCTATACTCTACTCTTTATCTTCAGCTTTTTGTTCGAATTTATTCTTTATTTTACAGTTTCTTCGTCTTCAGCTCATTATCGCTTTCTTGCTATCTCTGCTATTTAACAATTTTTTTCAGTATCCTATCTTTAATCTCTTATTTCCTCTGAGAATGCGATCTTTTATCTTTCAAGCTAAATAATAATTTTATGTTATTATATATTCCTTAACATTTATCTCTTTTATCTGCATATCTATTCGCTCTTTGCCGATTCCTTTTCATCTCTTATAAACCCAGGACATCTTAATCTTCATCATCCTCGCAGGCCAGCGACCATGTCGATTTTCATCGTATCATTATCATACATCGCCAGAGGACCCATCGATCACTCCGTCCATCGCACCGGGAGCGACTTCCCTAAACGATCTTTCGAAAGATGGGAGAAAGAATAGATAGGACGGACGGATTATCCCATCGAAGGATAACGTATGCTGTCGTTTCCTTTTACGAGAGCGCCGCATATTAGAAGCACGCAGCGGCATTTTTTTAATCCTTTTCCAAGTGACGTGGAAAAACCGGAGGGAAGAAGGAAAGTGGATAAGAGCAATCTATAGAGAGAAAAAGTTTAGCAGCTTGGTCGTAAAAGCGTTTCCTGCTCTCGCGATAGAAGAGTATATATATATGGAGGTAGAGAAATGATCGACGCGCACTTTTCTTAACGAGTACGAGCTTGTCTTGCAGCCATCGCCGTTGTAGTCTTGTCATCACCGTCGCCACACATTTTGTCGCCTCTATCGATCTTAAATATCTGTATACTAGATTATATGTTACAGCGTGCCCGTTTCCTATAATAGATTGATCGAAACTGGTTTGTGAATGCTAATGCGATTTGCCATTTGTAATGTAAAATATAATGAAGCGGAAAGATATAAAAGAAAAGAAATGGGAATGGTAAATAGATAACGAAGCATAAATAAGAGTATCTTGAAATTATTCAACTTTTTTGGCATAAAGTCTTTGATGTAATCAAAATTAATTTTTGCATAAATATGATATTAATAATATTATTTAATAACTGTCGAAGCTTTAAAAAAGCAAAGTCTATTTTATATCAAATATTTTATTGATTCATTCGGCTGACGCTTAATGCATAAATTGCAAATTTTTTTAATAATTTTCAAAATCTATAGCATTCCTCGATATAAATCACTTAGTTTATCGAGATAAACTAAGAACTCATCTTTAGAATGTTATCCGCGAATTTTAAATTTTGTACGAATTTCTATTATTATTAATTATTCTAATGTTTACTTTTTATTTTGCTTTTATATAGCATATTGCTTTTATATATATTTTTATTTTATATAGAAAATCTAGTTTGTTTCACGTATAAAATACATTTTCAACAATGAAAATAATCGAAACGATTGCAATCAAAAGTGTCAGTCACTTGACATACAATTATGATAAAAAGGTGTCATTTGTCGTACTTTTCATGAGTGTGTTGTGATCACATGCTTGACGCACCGATCTTTGATATTTATTACCGATGGCCGTAATGGGTCAAATAAAATGAATTTATTTCTACCGAAGACATAGTGATTCTCCACATGACGCGGCAAAATCATCAGTACAAAGATAAAATGTGATCAATTTATCACGATAAATCGAAGTTTCGCTTTTTGTATTTTTCAGTATGAAACTCTTTAACATATGGAAATCAAACTATCATTTTTTAGTTGGAATATCATAAAAAAATTTATTGTTTAAAAAGATTTTAAATTTCTTTTTTTCAAAACATAATTTAAAATATTGAAAATTTTAACTATGTAATGATTGTATATGAAATTTTCAAATTACATTTGTTTAAAAGAAAATCATGTTTAAGTTCTATTTCAAGGTAATTCTATTTCAAAGTATTTTAAGTTTATTTTAAATTTATTTTTAGCACAAATTTTATGAAATAAAAAAAGCGATAATAAAAAAAAATTTCAAAACACAAACTAAGATTTTAAAACTATTTTTTCTGCAGCATTATTGAAATTTTAACGAATTTTTATAATTTCGAAAAAATATCTCTCTGAAAACATAGATATTTTACAAAAATTAATGGAACAGCTAATTTTGAATTTTAATCATATTGATGTATCATATAAACATTTTTACGAAGGCGTGACAAGATGTTTCCTCTATCTCCAAGTCATCATGATGTTATCATCGGCGATAATCCTGACGCGCTTGCGAGACATGCAGTCACAAATATTCATGCGGCACAGCAGAGGCTCGACGGAGCTACAATCTGCCGGATTAAATTGTAATCGTCGGCTAATCTGTCTCACGGGATTGCGATCTATCCGAAGCAGGGAATCAATCGAATTTACTCTAGCCTCTTTAGACTTTTCGAGTGGATTTCGGATAAGAGAGGAAGGACAGGAAAATTTTGTTTCTCTTTATCTTATTTATTTCTCATTTATATATCGCGCATCCTTTTATTATACTATGACAGTCTGAACTATATCTATATACTTTGCTATCAAAGCATTGAATATATTTTTTATTAAACAAAATTTATTAAAATATAAATTATGCACGTGGATTAGAGTTAATAGTGCGCTTATAAAGGAATAGGTATTAAGAATTAAAAATATATAAATAAGCGCAACATCAAAAGACTTTTATTGTTAAAAGGCTTTAAAATTTTCGTCGAAAATGAAAACTATTATTTTAATTGTTATATTGTTGTTATATATTTCTATTTTCTAATCTCAGCTGGTCTATTTTTAAATTTGTGAATATAGATGAAGAGAGGAGGAGTCTTCTTATCTTGACACGAGCGTTTCGAAAACTCTTTGCACGAACGTGCTAAGAATTAATCATGAATAATTTAATTTCTCTAAAAATTATTACATCATTGTTATTTTAAGAACGTAACAAACTTTTTTAATCTATATGTATCTCTTCAGTCATTTGACATGCAAGAAATTTTCTGTCTCTTTTATTGTGTGCGAAACACACACTAACAGAATCGAATACGCGTAATTCGGCCAGACTGCAGAGGAAAGATGTTTTACTATTCGCTGCTGGAAGCCCTCCAAATTTCGTAAATATCCTCGTAGGTTCATATTTAAGCGAGATATTATGTACACCGTTTTCAATTTGAACTATCCAGTATATTCCTATTAAATATAATATCAAACGAAATTAAGCAGCACTCTCCTACCGTGAGGTTACCGACCGACTTCCCTTAAGTCGACCGACACCCTCTGCGCGATGCGGCAACGGTTCCGCACGATAAATCCTCGCCGAGTAAGGAAGCCAAATAACTTAAACGCGATTTTGCGCGAGTGTAGAAGCGTTGGAACGAACGAGCCAGGACGAGAAAGAGGAGAAGAAGCAAGAGGTGATGGAGACGCGGGAGGAAGAGGAGAAAGAGGAAAGGGTGAAGGAGGTGGAGACTCCGAAAAGTAATGTGAGAAATACGACAGGGGCCGAGGTGCGGGTCAAGAAGTGCAGTCGAAATGCAGGCGAGAGAAGCGAGAGAGCGCGAAAAGAATCGGGGAAGATATTTGGAACGTTCAATTCGAGGGTGCGAGAGGAAGCGAGAGATATCGGCGCGCGTCCGGCGAAATAACCGAAGAATCTTATGCTCATTTCGCGAGCCGGCCGAGCCGCCAGCAATTCCGTATCGGACTCGAGATCGCATTGTCACCACCATCATCCCTCCTCCCCCCATTCGTTCTGTCATCTGCCCTCGGCGCTCTCGAGTGCAGCATCTCTGACACTCGCACGACACTAAATCCAGCACAATGGCGCGGGTGTAACGCTATATAGCATATAGTTCCGCGGGTCGATGCCGCTTTACCTCGCCCGTTCGCTTCGAATACCTGGGAAATTTGTACAGGATGGTGCAGAGTTAACGCCCATCTTCCGAACTTTTGCACAGAGAGAATCTGGCATAAATAAATTAAATAAAGTATACTTAAGAGAAAAGACAGAATGTTTAGATAAAACTGCAGCTGCGAGGATAATGATGAAGAGATGAAGAAGTATTTAACATTGATAAGTGAAAAATACATAAACAAAATTTGTTTAGTATTGTAAAAGTTTTGAAATATTAAAAAAGTAATGATATAAACGCGATTGATAATTTTATATATATATATATATTAATAATGATAATATTAATATTTAATAATTATTATATTAATATTTTTTTATCTACTTCAATTCTTTCCCACCCAAATTTATAATATTGCTCTTTTGAAAAGTATTAATTTAATGTAAAGTTATTCGTGGGTGCCATTTAACAGTAAATATTTATTTAAAATCTGTACACATCTCTCTGTGTCTGTAGAAATGTATTATAATATAATAAATCAATAAATGAAATCATAGGATTAAATATTCCAAATTATTTAAGCTTATCCACTTTAGGGCAACGAATCTAGGAAAACATCCAACTGCAATACTTTCATGGATATATAAAAATAATCTAAGTTTTATAGATTTGTTACCCCGATTTGTTATAAATAATTGTTATAAAAAAATTTGTCACTCACGAATTCGATGCGCAACAGCGGAGTAAATCTGTCGTGTAGCTGCGATGATTCTGTAACACACAAGCAGAATATTCAAATTATAGCAGCGCTCTAAATAATAGATATTTAAAAAAATAGATTCTACGCCTGTCCAATTTATTCGTTTTTTAATTAGATATTTATTAAAATAATAATATAAAAAGATTTTTATAGAAATAAATTCATATAAAATTTTAAATTGTTTTTCTTTTTCTAATTAAGAATTCAAAGATCCAAATAAAACGAAAAAAACAATTAATTTTATATTGACAAAAAATGTATATTTACCGCAAGGTTGCTCCGCCGGTGCCCGATGTCTCCTCCTAGGCCTCCTCCTCCTCTCAGGATGTAGGTCGTCAGTTAGGATGTCAGATCTCACAGCACAGGACACTCGCGGAAAACATTCGCGAACAATTATAATCACGCGCGTGGACTAATTTTATAAACTATGACATTTCTCGGATGAGCCCTTGTAAGACGAGGAAAAGTCTCTCAGTCACTTATACGGCACTCCCGAAACTAACGCGCGGCGCGACGAGCTGGCTACAGTTCGTTCATTTGTTTAAAAATTGGCGAAATATCGATTAAAAACCGACGATTTAATGCGTGAAACGCATTTGCCACATAAGAGCCATTGAACGACTCGTGGCTATGCTGTGTTAGTACATTATTAATAACAGTAATATTACCTAACGTTAATATTAATGTTATTAATAATGGTGCAATGGGTACTGTTGGCTTCTTCGTCTTTGGGATTCCGTTGAGATACCCAACGAAACCTCTCGGAATACTGAGCCCCTCTGCCACGCCAAGGCCGTACCCATTGGAGGGGTAATTAAACATTTATAAAAAGTCATGAATTTTTAAAGAAATAAGTCGCTCGAAATATGTATATACTTCGTTACAGAGTCGTTACTTCGATACATTTACGAATCGTTATGCATACCGATTAGCAAGCACTTATTGCACATTCATAAGATACAGCATGTTTGGTGTCATTCAAAATTAAGGAAATGCGAAGAAATGCGAAGTAGTGTGTTTTACTATCTGCTCGTACGAACGCCAATGATTGAATGGTAGCACGTGAACCACTCGTAAACATGTGACGCGCTATTCGCGCGCTCGTAAACACGTGACGTATTAGCCGCGGCACATAAATATTACTCAAGGCTACAAACAATGATAGTCCGACCACGATGAAATATTCAGCAATATTACAAATAAAATTCAATTCTCATAAAATGTTATATAACATCTTTCGATAATGGAAAGTTAAATAATGTAATCATTATATTTTTAAACATCTTCTAAATCTTCTGTTATCATATAGTTGCTGTTTAAGGTGCGTTTGTTTTTTAGGCGCTTACGCGTTGTATTATTTTATCTTTCTTTAATGTACGAATAATAAAAATAAAATGATACTTATAGCATTCAAAATGAACGCACTCTTAATAGACTTGTTGCAATAAACGATTGTTAAAATAAATTAACTGTACATATTACAAAATTGTATGCAAATTACATTTAAATCGGTCAAAATTTCAAAGTGAATTTCAAGAGAATTCATATTCAATGTTAAAGATATTCGAATTAGATCATCGTTAAAAGAAACTTCTCGGAATACGCAACCCTTGTCCGCTGTATTAAGGCAGTACCCGTATTTGCAAAAATGAACCGCTATTCTTCAAAAAAATAAAATAAATACTTAATCAATGAATATAGGTTAATTTCCCCGCCCGAAATAGTCAATGGAATAAGTCGTCTTTTGTACGTAAGTCCGACGAATTCATAACTGCGCGAGCGCTATCAACGTTTATTGTAACAAGCATTGTAAAATATGTACATCGCTGTTCTTTATCTTATTTAGAACGCGTCGCAACTTCGTTTCGAAAAGAAAATGCGGAGATACGCGGAACGATACGTAATACTACCTACCCCTACAAGTGTCGGTGGCTGAATGATAGCGCGCTGCGCGCGCGTACACAATACCCGTCGATTATAAACAAAGTACCAAGGCCATTGTGCCGTGTTATTTCAACATAAACATTTCAATGCTTATAATAAAATATTATAAGATAGTCTTTCCCGTTAGCTTTGTGCATAAAAGAGGAAATATTAGGAACAAGAGTAAATAAAATTTGGAAATGAAAATTCGGAGTAACATTAGTTAATGTTACATTAGTAATTGTATGAGATTTTAGTGACGAGGTTATATAGTATGTAAATATTTTATATAAAAATATTATAATATTAAAAAATAAGTGGCGCGCGCGAAGCACACGCTTTGTTAATGCTATAGTAAATAAAAAAAAAACAACTAGTTATTTTTAAATTAGCATTAACTCTTGTTATTGCAACGTAATATATTGAATATTTCTATACGGGGAAAATGGTTTTGCTGGCAAATTTAAAAAATTGGCCAGATAATATTAATCTAAAAATGATTTTATTGGACCATCAGAATTAACATGTAGGACACTTGAACATGATAATACTATTAAAAATTTTTTATCTTCCAGCATTCAATTTGAACGTACATAACAATTTTTCAAGATCTAATAAAATTATTTTTTTAGATCTGTATCTGACCATATTTTTAGATTCGCTAGATTCGCAAAAGTGTTCTTTCCATGTATAATTAACGATTTCATTGCAATTTACATTTATAGGTTATTTGCGGATCGAGACATAATCGTAAAAGTTCTTTCCTTATATAAGTACCTTAAGAAAAAACATTTAAAACGAGGGCGCACAATCCTATTAATGATTTATGATTTTGGGGTCGCGCCCTTCTAACGCCACCCTACCGCGGAGCCCTGATTTCCTTAAATAAATTTTACTTCGATGGGGCAAAGTATTAAGGCAAAAATTAATAATTCGGATGTATAAAATCAAATTCACATTTTATGTGAGATTATTGTTTAAAGATGAAGAGACGAATTATTTCTATTTCTGAAGTACTTTTAGAACATACGTACAGTAAACGCATTGAACGTTCATCGAATCTTTAGTGATATTCCTGGCGACGTTGCCGTTGACTTTCAAGTCGAGTTTCGATCGATGCTATCTGGCCGAGCCATGAAAGCGCAAACTCTCTCCAAAAGTAGCGAAGCCTCCTAAGAATTGCCAAGCAGCACTCGGAAACGATTTCTTGAAGACTCATTCAAAAGTCTTTCGTAAACTTTCTGTAAACAGTCGTGGATTTACATCAAAATCATTTATTCAAGCCTAACAGTAATTTCAACTAACATAATTTTTTAAAAATTGTTTTCATGAATTTTTATTTTATTAATGATTTGCATATTAATTTTTAAGGAAATTTAACATGATTGATGCTATTCCATTTAATAATTTAATGGTTAATGCTAAGGATAAGGATTCAGTTTTAAGAAATTAGAAATCTTTTTTTGTGTAATAATAACAGCTTTGAAAATTTTATAAGCTCCTCTATTTTCGCTTATCACTCTGTCACTTGGAAAATTTATGAGATCTATATTTGTTTCATTGCATTTACCATCGAAAGTTTCTTTGTAAATAATTAATGAGCGATACATTATTTATTAGCAGCTGCATAAAATTATAGGCAGGTATAATTACTGCTCAGGAAGCTTCGCAAAGTCTGCACAATTTCAATACAATGATACCATATGTATATAGTATCTCGGATCTACACATATTCGTTTCGATTATGTCCCCATCAATTTTTTTCTAATATACCGGACGATATTATCTAAAAAAGAGAAAAATATCTGATATGGAATAAATCGATATTTTTTTCCCAGTCCTGATCCATTTGTGCTCGTTCAAGGACTGGAAACCACTTCGAGAACTCGCGCGCCGATAAATGTCGATTCGCTCGGGAGAAATTCTCGATTCGAGAGAAACGCGCTCGATTCCATGGATACGACCGCGGCTCCTAATTCCTCCGGGCAGAGCAGATAGCTTGATACAGGAGGCGATTCCAATTCCAATGGTTAACGCCTGCCGGTAGAATCGCTACCGAAGGTGTAATCCTGAATGTTTAAAGGAAGGCGCCGCAATGTAGCCCTTATTCGCGATGCATTCCCACGGCGGTCGTAACAGCCCTTCAGCGAAAAAGGCCGCCAATACGGCCGTTCACTTACAATCGATGCGTATTGCCCGTCACAACGACTCAGAGATTCGCCATTCAACATTTATATCAAATACAAAGAAAAGTTATGATTTTTTTTTTACTATTGAAATTGCAACTTTTTTCAAAAAGTTACTGAATTTCTATTTAGTTTAAATCAACTTTATACTGTCAGTCATTAAATTTTTTAATTTTAAATTTATTTTTATATCTTTGATCCATCCTTGTAGGAGAAAAATAAAGCGCACAATTTGATCGATTTGTCGATTTAACAAGGGGCATTGAAAATTTTACACAGACCCGAGATCATTAGCGAGCATTTTAAACAAAAAACGGAAGACAGCTACTTGGATGAGGAAACTCGGATTTGATTCTGTAATTAAATCTTTTGCTTGGATTCTCAATATTTTTGTCTTTCTTTTTTTTCTCAAGCCACCCTCTTGCTTCCAAGACTTCTTGAAATAATGCAAAGCACCTCTTTTCAGACGCGGCACCCTCGCAGCGCGCCTTGAGATCTTAATCTTCTTCAAACTTACGGATCTGCTCGCGCGGTTTGTTGCCGCTTTAAGATTACACGAGAGAGCACCGAAATCGTGTCTCCCTGGTCGGATTACGGCACGTTTGTTCTCGGGTGCTCTCTCAAGGGATGAAATCGTCCTCTTACCCTCTACCGTGCGAAAAGATGCGTATCCTATATAGAAATTAAAGCGCGCGATAAAGTGAACCTTAAATCGCAATTAATTAAATTGTTAACCACCCACGTTTCTTTTATGATCGCCGTAATTGCTCCGGGAGTGTTCAAATATTTCGAGATGGTCTTTAAAAATTAATAGAGAGAGGCGAAGAAGAGATTATAATCGTTTCTAAGATGTAGCAATATCAAATGTTATATTAAAATAAAGATAAAATAGCAACGAAAATATATATATATAAATAAATGAGAATGTAATAAAATAATAAGATTGACTACAAAATAAATGTTTCCGAGTTATCGCAAGAGTTAAAGTTATTCATATGCTAACATGTGACTTTTATTAACGTAACTGCAATTAACGTCTGTTTATTCCTTTGTGTTTCAGGTAAGAAACAGTCGCTGTTCTCACATCGAGATAAAATACTCAAAATAGGTAGGATCAATTTGACAGATTATAGCACCCTAACGTCTCGTGCGCTTGTAGATTTTTCTAGGAACCGTCTACGAGCAACGCCTTAAGCATGTTTGACACGTTTCCTTTAAGGTGACCGGGCTACCGTCCTGATGCGAACAGACGAATTCGGCATCCATAGCCTAATTACAGGGCAGCTCTCCCGGCACCTGCGCCTCTCTCCTGTTTCGTTTTCGTGCCTTCCCAACGAACACCCATGAGTCCAACATGTGAGAAAACGTGATCCAGACTTCCCCAACAACCTTCCTGCCCAGCAACATTGTCCTTATGGCTACAGTGCCCCGGGATATCAAAATTATTTACGGGCTCTACATACTCTACGTTAACTACTGAAAAATGGAACTAGATTATAAACAACATACAGACAACGTTGTATCGCACAAAGAATTTGTAACACGATTTGATGTATAAAAACATTTATCTTTTCCATTGATTTAATCGAGAAATTTTGAATACAGAGAAATTATTTTTACATAATTATAAAAATAAATAACAAAACTCTTCGTATCATTTATAAATCCTAAAGGATTTGCCTTTCTTGTATATATTATAACATAGTACGGATACATTCCACAGAATTCAATCATGCATTCTAAAGGATTTCAAGCGGTAAACCGAAGATTTTAGATTAGAATTTCTAATTTAATTTTGCGAAAGCGAAACATTTGCGTAGTTTTATAATTAAAAAAAAAATTAAATAAAAATCTGAAATAAAAAAATCTTAAATTATGGAAATTATTTAATTTTGATTTTTAAAGAATATCAATATTTTTATGAATTATATGAATATTTTGATTCTTAAACTTAAATGAAACTATACATTTTTAATCCTTAAACTTTTCAAATTTAAAAGGAAAAAACTTTATTTATTAAAAGAATAAAAATTGAGACTTTCCAAAATTTAAGAGTTTGAATGGAACTTGTAAAATTTTATATGTCTATTATTTATTTATATATTATTGATGCTTTACTACTGCTTTTTATTAAATGTAAAAATAATTGATAGATAATATGAATATAAATGCCACAAATCTGAGTTTTTTAATTGAATGTGATTTTTTAATTTGTTTTAATTTTAAACTTTCTATAAAACTCACATGCTTATAGAATTTTTTAATACGAGTATAGAAAGACTTTGCGATTACAATGGTCATTGTAATATGGCATGTAATAGAATCGAGAACTGGAATAACAATATGCCAAAAACACATTGAAACAACAATAAAATTACAGAATGAAAAAATTACTGCAATGTAAATGTACGGCTTTTATTTACTTCCATTATAATTAATAAAAAATTTGTATCTTATTTATAATTCTTATTTTGTTATCTATTGTCATACTATACATATTTTTCATTTTTAATAAATAATTTTGTGATTGATATCAAAATGCACTTGCAAGATTCTATTTTTTATCGTCGATATTTTTTACATTTCGAATTTTTCTACGTTGAAGACTACTCTGGACTCTAAGGAATTTTTATCTCTCTCTCTTTCTCCTTTCTCAATTTTCATCGTAGAGTACATAAAATAAGTATAGCAGATAGTCTCCATCACATTGAATTTCTCGTGACGCCACGATGTCGAAGCGTCCGAAGGATGCGACACAACGGAACGAGGCGGTGCGGGGATGGAAAAATGCGCTCGTTCTTTAATTAACTCGCATCGCGCGCCATCGAGCTGGCCAACTTTATGAGTCGACGCCGTGGAAACACGTGCTACGTTTATTAGCACGATGGTCTTTGACCCGTATCTCGGTTGTACAGGATAGCATAATGGACGTCGATCATGCAGGAAGCTTCAGACGGAAGATTTAATATATTACCTTCAACTTCTACGTTGAATATCGAAATAAATTTTTTTTCAATTGATGCGAGCAAAATGGCCAGAATTTTTTATTGTAAACTCAATACATTTTATATGAATTGTCCCATATAGAAAAGAAATATGTAATGGAATATCCAAATTTTTACAAGTTATAAAAAATTAAATTTTAAATTCAATATTTATAAGACTTATAAAATATTACATTAAAATATAAGCAATTTATTTAAAGTATTAACGTAATTTTAGATATTACAAAAATTCCTGCCCAAGTTTTTGGCAATAAAAATAAAAATAATTTCAAACGGTATTCTTCCTTCCTGCGTTGTCTTCAATTCTCATCTTGTTTCCTTTGGGATTCTATGAAACTGGATTCCTGAACGACAATTTATTCGTCGTCAGGTAAGATATGAACATATTAATAATGACAGAGAATTAAACGTCGTAACGAACCGCCACCGAATCTGCCACGGACTACACGTAATAAAAGAATTACGAATCGCTCTCGATTGCCCGATTCGTCAGGAAGTATCGAATCAACCCAGGCCCGTCATCCCGGAGATAGACACGAGAGATAGGATAATACGTACGTGTATGCATGTATACACGTACGTGCACACGCATACCGAGGCGCAATATCGCGTTTCAATATTTACAAGTTGAAATATTCACGAAATCACACCGGAGGCGGCAAATGCAAGGGAATGACTTGCCGGACTTGCGCGCGCGTTCAATTCGGATGACGCGTCGCGACGCATCGTACACACACCTACACACACATGCACGCACACACAACCCTGGTTCGCACGAAAATTATATACATCAAGAGATGTCGGCGTCGTGAATATTTAATCGGCCGTTACCGTTGCGCGCGCGCGTCATCAATTATTCCGCCGCGTTGCTTTTTCGTAGGCGGCAACGCGCGATAACGCGTGTCCCCGACGTGACAGACGTCCATTACCAACGCGAGTACCAACGGCGATTTCCACTGACGATAATTGAACCGCGAGTAGTAAAGTAGTAGGTGTTGTTGCGCCCCGCCTGGGTTGCGAACGCCGTGCTCGCAATGAAGGATCGTTTTCTTCCACCAACGTTCTCTCGCCACCAACGGGCGAGAATCATTAATGGTCCCCGTTGTTGTTTTCCCGCGTACCGACCGGCCGTTTTCTTGCATAGAGATGGGATACGGGCGTGCAGCCCGTGAGTTCACCAGCAGCAACAACAGGGACCATTAATGATTCAGTGTACGAAATATCATGCTGCAATTTGGTATAGCTTCGTTTCCAATTCTCCAGAATAGTGGTTTTCATCTGTAATGTATACCTCTCCGAAGACACACGATATATATTTATCAAGAAGACTAAAATAAACTTAGAGATGCTTAGAGGTGACTGTGAAAAAAAAAAAAAAAAAAAAAAAACAAAGTTTAATTTCTTCGGATAAGAACTTTTATATCGAAAAGTGAGGCGATAAAAGTTATGGATTATGAATTATTTGCTAATGTAAAGTAAAAAGTTACACGTTGTTACACGAGCGGGAGGGGGAGGGAGGGGGGCTAGACGTAGGCTTTTGTCTCGTTTAGCGTTATTTCCGACAAAATACAGTTTCCAACGCGAAGATCGTCACGGCGGCCTCTCGCCTTCTCGCGACTGCGTTAATTAGCGAACTTTATGAATGCGCCAGCGCATATTAATCCCGTCATTTCCATACGTCGCCGGCGGAGCCGATTCACGTCGGCGTCGTGTAACAGCATTATGAGCGTATTCCATTATTTATAATGTAATCGGGGCCGCGCTTTTGTAGTCTGGCGCGTTACGTAATTAGCACGGGAATTATCGGCGGCGCGATGGCGACGGCGATGACCGACATTTCGGCGAAGCCAATTTTAGCCGATGAGCGAAATTGTAGCGAGCAGAATTCGCCGTAAAAATACACTTCAACGGGGGAGGGGAGAGGATTTAATTAACCTTTAATTTCTCGCGCGGAATCGGATGAGCATCGTATTTCGTTACATATTTTATTGTTCGCTACATATTGTATCGTTACATATTTTTTTGTTCGTTACATTTTTTTTTATTTAAATAATGTAATAATGCTTAATGTGTTTTAAGGCTTTACGGTAGCTTCAAATAACAAAGTGATCTTATTTTAAAAATAGATCGCTCGATAACTGGCTTTTTCCTTCGATCTAATTGTGAAATAAATTGTTTACGTTGATTAAAGAGATTAATCATAATAAGATGCGAGATGAATAATTTTACAAGAATAATTGAACATTGATTAATTATGTTATCGTTATGTGTCGTTCCTTTGTGATATAATTTTGCTATCATGTATTTGATTGCTATGATGTATCGATGTAAAATATCAGAATCGGCAATGCGGCCTATAGAAATCTAACTCGTGATTTGTCGTACGAATCAGCTTGCGTTACAAATTGTAATCAGGTTACCAATCGGTACCATTAATCATAGCACAAGCGATGCAATAGAAAGCAGATTATACATATTAATTTACGTATAAAGTGCGTATATTAGCTATCCTATACATATATTGTAGAATTTATGCTATGTAATAACGCAAATAAACTAAAACTTCGCGCGCATCGAAAATAATACGCCGTTCTAAAAAGCATTAATTAATTATTATGTTTATTATCGAATATCGAAGATGTCAAACACGCGCGTATGCGGTGTAAACATATACGGTGTATTGTGCACGATATTATCGAGCAACGAGAACCGGTGATACTGTCGATGTAATTGGATCGCCACAGAGATCAGCGCATACTGCCGCGGAATGAAAATATTATGAATGGCTCATGTGGGAAACGCGATCGCCACTAAATAGGCCGACCAAGCAATGGCTCAGATTACGCGGTGCTAGGTGACGTCATCGCGATAGGATGTAACAAGAATGGTTTCTTATTTCCGCCTCTTCCTCTTGGCGGCAGTAGCAGATTTATCAGTAAATGAACTAAAGCGGTGGCTATGCAGAGCTGCAGCTATCTTAAATGACCGCTCTTTGAGTATTTATTTTCCATAACGTCGTGTAACTTGAAAGTTACATGCGTTTATCTATATCTTTTACGTTCGAATAACACTAGTCTACAAAATATATATTTTTTTGTAACTATTTTGAACAAGATAAGATGCTTTTTGGATTGATTTTTGGATGCTGAAAACGATGCTGCAAGCCAAATTTTTTCAGCACGTCAGATTTAATATGCAAAAAATAGCTTTACGACGAAGATTTTTTATGAAAAAAGTTAACGATTAAATTTCTGATCATAAATGTATTGTTCTCCCTTATAGAATATTTTTTTATTTTGATTTATCTAGTTTTTTAGCCATGTCTAAAGAATTTTAATACATAGTTTTGCTAAGATAGCAAATTGTTTTGGAAACCTGACATCGAAAAAATTTAATTGCGACATCATTTTTAGCATCCAAACATCCATAAAAAGCATCTCTGTCTCTGTCTGTTCAAAATAATCTTTTCTCCAAGCTGGTGTTCAATCGATACTCAACACTGTATTCAACGATTATGTAATTTTTTTCACAAAAAAAAAAGAGTTTAATTATAACGTTAAAATAAATGTTTTTTAACGTTATATATTCTTTTTTAATATTCGCATCTCGCTTCTGTACGATTTCAAAAACTGGAACATTTTGCCGTGGACCAATCCGCAGAGGTATTCATTCCCGTGTCCCGTGTGTCGAGATGTAACCGTTGCGAGCTCGTCGGCGTTACGACATTGTTACAAAAAAATCGTTATTCCGACCCGGAGACGGAAAAAAGTAGAGGATCGCGGAAAAGCGCATCCGGCGCGGATGAACGTCGCTCGCGGACGCTGACGCCCGCGCGTCGATATCGGTTATCGGCGTCCGCGGGCGTCGCCTGATCGATGACCCGCGCGATAGAAATGACGTTTCCCGTTGAACGTCGTTTTGTTTGCTCGCGTATCTAATTTTTTTCACGATCGCTCATCGGACACTTTCGCGAATAAAGTACCAAATTAACGATCGATTTTTAGAAAAGTTTGCATTTAACGGAATATTTTCTTTGTGACCGAATTCGGAACCCAATTTTTCTTGGAGACACGAATCCACTGTGGAGTTTTACAGGGAACAAAATAACATTTAAAAATATACTGGTAACAAATTTTTCTCATTTTTAATTAATTTTGAAGAAATACAACTTGAAGCTTTATATCTAACTGGTTATTCGACGAATTTTATTAAAATTCTTCTAAACGTACATTTAATTATAAATCCACTGGAGACTGTAGTTTAAGTAGCTTGCGCTTCTTGATAAACGTTTTCTTTATTGCCGTAATTGCAGTCTCTTGATAAATTTAATTGTGCAATTTAAATTTATCTTAACCTTTAGCCAATTTAGCGTTGAAAATGAAATTTAGGAGTGAAAAGAGAGTGTTGCAATTGTGCTGCGTATTATGTCGGAACTCGTCGTACGCGTAACCGCATTTGCTCGTGGGAAAAATTGTGCCGATGCGGACAGTCGGTGTAATCGGGTCTCTTTTGATCGCGATTCCCTAATGGACGAGTATGAGAACGAAACGCTATTTCGCATGCAAAACGCGACGACGAAAAATAGTGCGCGTGAGAAATGACCGTTGGCGCGCGGGAGAACACGCGGGATCCGCGGGATCCGCGGGATCCGCGGGATTCGCGGTGGTCATTGAATCGTCCTCTCCCGAATGGACGATCCCGCGGGATGAAACGAACACTTTGCACGCATGTTTAATGCACGAGCGTGTATAAATAACGGAATACGTTGATCGTTCATCAGCAACGAGATATTTTCACGTCTGTCAACCAATGAATTCGTGTAAACACGAAATTATGTGAACAAGAGAAGAATGAACGTTTCCTTTTTACACACCCTGATACTCATATTTCATCTAGATTCTTCCAATCTAATTTCCGTTCTTCTTCTTCTTCCGTTTGCTGAGTTGACTCAACATACATAATTGAAGTAAAATCACATTTTTTTATGCATATAAAAAGTTAATTAGTTAATTAGTAGAAAATAGGCGAGATGTATCTTTCCACAGGGTTTCCAAGTATTTTAATTATTTAAATTACTTAAGAGACCGAGATGATCTCTAACAACAAAACAGCTTTTGTAATTCGCATATCTCACGACGGAATGTCGAATACTTTTCATACACTTCTGCCAAAGTGCAGCAGTCAAATTTATACAGTAGACGATATTAGCAGGGGATACGGTCCCTCCTTTCCCTTCCCTCGCATCGATCGGAAGTAACATTATGGAGACGCAAGTTCGCTCGGCTTTCCTCTCAGCCATGCATCTTTGGCTGCAACGGCTGCTGCACTTCGTGAGGGGCTCCCAGGACGCATAAATCAAAGTCCTCCGTGGAGACTCGCCTCGGTTACGCGCCCAATCCTCTCTTCTCCTCCTCCTCTCCTCCGATCCCCCTTTTGCTCGTTCCCCACACGTTCCCAGGGCAGGATTTCTAATTCATGCTAATCCTTTTTCGCCGCTCTAATTACATTATCAATTCACGGAGGACGGACAGGAGCAACGCGGCACGGCGCTCGCGTGTGTATTTACAAGCTGCATACAGCGGTGCATACAGCGATGCATTTACATGCGCTGGCCTGTTGCACGTCTCGGTCGCGTCGGGCCCCCGCCCCGCTCCCGCGGACCCGCTTTCAGTCCCCCTGATTTACGACGATCGAATAAATTATAAGAAGCGGATGAGAGAAGTGAGCATTAGCCCCTGCACACATGGGGGTCGCGTCAGGTGCTACCCCGCTGCAGTCCGTGCAGTCTGCATGGGGGTGAAACGGTGGCGGGCAGGATGGAGCGGGGAGGGAAAGGCGGGAGAATTTTTTGGTTATCGTCGCCCCGACGCAATTGCATCCCCCGTCAAATTGAATCGTAACTCGATGGGAAAAGGGGGAGGGGTGGGGCGATACGTCTCGCGTGTCGCGCGTCAATTAACTCCGCCCACGATTACAAGCTCCAGGCCGCCGGCAATTTCGACGGAATCGATATTACTCGACTGGCGGAATGTTGGAACGGGTAACTCCTCGGACGCGACACTATGTGACGCCGACACGACGCGGCACGACACGACATCGCGTCATCCGGCATCGGCGGATTGGACATCCCCGCGGAATTTTCAACGTCGAACGGTTTACCTACGAGAGAGAGAGAGAGAGAGGGGGGAGGGAGGGAGAGAGAGAAAGTCCCGACAATTTATCCGAATGATGTACGTTTTTGCGTCATCACTGTTTCCTTCGCTTGTCTAACAAAAACTGAATGCGAAATAATGTATTTGCAAACTATACGAACAAGTCAAATTTCAGAAATGCTAATAAAAAGGAGAGAAACTTTTTAAGAATATTACGTTTTAAAAATATTTACGTTAATATACATTTCATTAGAGGTTAATTAATTATTATGATAACCAACCGTTTCGACATTTCTGTTAAAAGTTAAATATCTGCTGAAATTACGAGTTTTTCTTATCTAATCGTAAGATGTAAGAGATTAATTATGAGAAACTTTTTATTTTTCACTCCGTCGAAATGACTCGTTTAAGGAATTCGTAAAGGAGATTAATTTTGGCCTCGCCGGAAAGTTGCGCAATTGCGAGAGCGCGCAACGACATTTGATATATATACATCTTGCGCTAATCAAATCTCTCACCGAATCGACATTCAATTTAAACGCGCACATCGATCGCGGACTCGTAGCATTCGCCGCGGTCGACCTTTCGAATCCGCTGAAATTGTTCCTCGCTGTTATCCTTGTGGGTGGACGCGATGAGGTGATGGGAACGGACGAGAGAGGGAGGATAAGGAGGGAGGGAGGGAGGGAGAGAGAGAGAGAGAGAGAGAGAGAGAGAGAGAGAGAGAGAGAGAGCAGCGAAAGGAGAGAACGGAGTATAACGCGATTCTCTCCACAACAATACTTTAGCAGTGTTTCAAACGGGGCGTCATCGACGACGGGTATGTACACATACCGTGTGCGCAGTAAGGCTGTAAAGGTTTCGAGGTCTGAGACCGCATCGGGCTGACGACATCCCGCTGTTAGGTCGGCCCTTTCAAGTCGGCCGCCACGGCAGCGGGAGGTACCGGCCGCGGCGGACCTCCGATATATTATTACTTGGAATCATTAATGGTAAACTGCAATTCTCGTCTTTTTTTCCTCTCCGCGAGCCGGGAGAATGCCTGCCACGACGTGGCGCGATGCGACGACCGCACGTCGCATCCGGAATTTGTCGGAAAAATACCATCGCTCGCGATACCGTGCAAAAATACACACGACGACTTTAGAAATCAAAAAGAAAAAAATTTAATTGAATTGCACCTTGCGAAAAGGTGTGTGTTTCTCTTATTTTCCCTCATAAATCCTTTGAAAAATTAATTATTCTTTTGTGTATTATAATAAAATGCATGAAATGTATTTTTCATATTTTATTTTTGTAATTAAGTGCACTTCGTGCCGAAGGTGTGCGCGATGCATTAATGAATTGTTGAAAACAATAACGTCACGCTCCATATTCATTCTCATACGCGATGGTTGAGAAGAAATTTTAGCTTTATCATTTCCGTGAGGTAGACTGCTGTTTAAGAAAGACGTTCATGGGACGAAGCTAGTAGAGTACGAAGGAATAATGATATTGAAAATATAATGCATTTTTGATTAGGAAGGGGGGGGGGGCATTAATAATGTAAGGCGGTTCTAAAGCGGAGAAGCGCGCGCGGTGATATATAAGAAAAATTCATTTCTGCCGAAGCCAGCCGTTGTTCTCCTCGGGAAGTCGAGTAAGTAATTTCAATGGAAATTTCACGGCGTTATACTTAGCTCCTAAGAGGATAGATGACTGGAAACCGCGCAAGGAAGGATTTCCTGAGATCTCGAGACTGAAAACGCGTTGAAAGAAGTCTTGGGGACGCGATACTTCATAGAATTAGTTCTCCATTTGCGGAATTAACGTTTTTCTTATAAACAAATATGCTAATGTAATGCTAATGTTTGTATGAATCGAGAGGAAAATTTCTCCATTTCGCCAGTTCGATTTTCAATTTATATTTATATAATTTTTCTCATGAATGAGATGAAAATATATACGTAATATCTATTACAGCATAACATAAAGGGAATATTTCCTAATGGAAAAAGATGAAAGGATCTTTCTCATATTACTTCGTATTAATAATAATAACGTAATTAATATCGCATTACGGAACTTAGATATTTGTAACGAAATCTGTATGATAAAAATATAATAATTGTTGTTAACAATTTTTTGTGTCTACAAATAATTAAATACACAATTCACGATTACACAATTCTTGCTTTACCGCTTAACTACACGACGATTAATTAAAATGTATTATGAGATATAAACGTGATGTAAACGATGTACTTACACGATACATTGGTCAAACAACACGTAAAGTTGAATCGTACGCGTCCTAACAGCGGCCACATGACGCACGCGCGTCGGTCGCACATTCGCATTGGTTATGAGTGCATCAGCCGAAATGCGGCTAAAAGGGCGCATAATAATTTCATCGTCCGGCGCTGGAGTTTGCAACAACTTTTTCGAGTTAAATACCGCGAGAGGACTTCGCTCGCTCGATTTCACGCAGCGGCGACGCGTTTTACAACCCGCGAACAATCCGCGTGCAGTAAGTTCCGCAGTAGCAACCGCATAACGCATAACGCGTCAGCCGCAGCTGCGGCGGGTGCAGCGCTGGGCAAACGTAGCGAAAAAGGCACTTCGACAACGATGCGGGGTCGTGCAATAATTCTCTCATTCAACAACGAAGCCAGCTCAAATGTGTTTGTTCTGGTTGGGCTCTAATTTTCATGACGGACCGGACATTGGAACAAATTACGCGAAGTTGTGGATAGTATGTATGCGAAGTGTCATATTTGTCGCGTTATTCTGCACAGTTGCTTCCACCTAATTGAAGGGATATTTGTGGAAAATGGTGCTTTTTTAATCTTAACGTAACAAATATTTAATGTTTCAAGTATAAAAATTTTTTTGTTATTGCTTGAATATTTATACTTGAAACATTAAATATTTGTTAAAATTAAAAATATATAATAATAATAATAATAAATTTAGAAAAAAAAAATATATATATATTTATTCCGGGAAGAAAAATAACATTTAGCCAATTAACGACGCCACTGCTTCGAGAAAAGTTACAAGCTTCTCTCGATCACGCTCAAAGGATTTTGACAGGCAGCTCGAGAGCTGCACAGGCGACAGCGATCGAGAATTCTAGAGAGAGCGAGGCGATAAAGTCTGAAAGGACTCTCGGGAGAACTCCGGCGCGGACGCGAGTCCGAAGATTTACGCGAACGCAACGAGCGGCGCTGAGGAAAGAGACGGAGAGGATCTTCTCGCTTTTCGGTGTTTCGAACTTGACGAAGCGCGTCCGTCGCGGGTGAGTCGCAGTGAAACACAGTCGAAACATTCACGTATACATATACATTCCGTCTCCCTCGAAACTCACCGTTCCGTTCCCGGGGGAGGTGACGTCTTCCCGGTATTCGAGCGGTAACCGCACACATTGGAGCCCAGGCCGCGTTTAAAGGGACCGAAGACGAACTCTCTGGCGAAGAGATCTCTGTCCTGGGATACCTCTAAGTCAGCCAACTTTGAACGACTTCGCCGAATGCATCTCGAAGAAGGGCGTAAATTAGAAACGACGAGATAAAACTTTATCACGGAGCGTTCCGAAGCGCTCCGAAATAATTCAATACGATTGGTCCAACTATTTTTATAAACGATGCAAGAAAGATTAATGAACGGGACTCGTCAGGAGGACAGTCGCTTAAGGCGAATTGATACGTTTGTAGCAATAGCATTTTGATCGAAACACACGTCGCACCCGATGCTCACTTCCACCTCATCCCTGGTTAATCGAGCATGTCGATGACGCCGTATATCGATTACCTGCCGCTTACGGTGTTATCGAAACGCGCTTAATTAACGGAGAAACTGCAGCGAGAATAACGGTGTGAGTCGAGCGTTAATCGCGATGTGAGGAGCAAAAACGGGCAGTCTGAGAAATTGCCTTCGTGTTATAAATCTTTTTCTTACCTCCTCTTTCTCAGTTCTCTGCCATTTTTATCAAGAATACGTTGGCCTTACAATTTATTTTATCCTACTTTCGAGAAAATCTCTATCTCATTCGAGCGGAAAAAAAAAGTTTAAATTGAGCACGTGTTTTTAGCTGCAGTTTTTTTTTTCGCAATTAACTCATATGTACACATATTCCAGATGTAAGATTAAACTTATCTTTATTTTTTGCCATCACTGTATAACATCTTGAACATCCTCGATGTATTTATCCCTTTTCTCACTCGGATTAATTGAAGGCACACAAATTTTGTTACAGACCGATCAAAATTATTTACCGATTATTCGAGATTGTTTATTTATAGATCGATCAAAAACGTTTAGGATCGCAAGGTTTCTGGAATCGAAAGAAATGGAATTGGATTTTTTTTTTTGTTGGTTCTCTGTCAAATTCGCAGGATTAACGAAAATTTAGGGCGAAAATTTTAGCGACTTTGATTGACGACGCAAAGCCACCGCAAAACATGACGCTATTCGAAGTTGATATCGGTCTGACGTAGCGAGCGAATGGGACGTTAAATCGAGAGGAGCCTCTCGTGTGCCCTCCGTAATCCCGCCGCATCCTTGACCTCCGCCGCCATCGTTTCCACGCACGCAGTAATTTACCGCGAAACACGCGCGTCGTTACTCAGCCGTCGCTTTGTTCTCGGATTTTCTGCAAGCAGACGTATGCCCGAGATGATTTTTTTTGCTTCAAGATCCTTTACGTAATGATCGATAATGATGGCTGGACATGTGCCACCTAATGACTTCGGAAAAGGAATGCCTATGTTACTTATGCTTATACTATTATTAAATTTGTCTTTATTAATTTTTTCACGTCGTCATAGGATACTTTGAAAACATTTTCTATATAGATAGGATGATTTTAAATAAGTGCGAAAAATTTTAGGGGATAATTCTTTGTCGAAAAAATTAAAAGGAGGATCTTTTGTATAGACAATATAAATTCTTATATTTTTCTCTGAGGAATTACACTTCTTCAAAGGAGGAGGTGAAAATTATAGATTTTTTTTTCTCAAATTCTGGATAAACTAAAAAATAATGGATAAATTGAAATTTGGTGAACATTAATTTACGAATAAAAAAGATATTTATCAATTTTTTTGTTATTTTCTTCTGTATTATTATAAGAGGAGTAACTCCTTAATTTTTATTAGAACTTTTGAATGGCCGAAATGTGATTGTCTAAAAATGTGTATAGAAAACTAGATTCCTTTAAAAATTTTTTAAATATTTTTCATACAATCAATAGTAAAAATAAACCTAATTTTCATCTTCTTTTTTGGAGGAGTGTAACTCTTTAAGAAGATAAAAAAAGAAATCCCCTTAATTTTCGACCAAAAAAAAATCGATTGCTTCATGATATTTAAAGTATTATTAACATAACGTTGTAACAATTCAAATTTAAAGTATGTCAATATAATATCGGTATAAGAAACTAATTAAAATCTAAATTAACGTGTCGATACGTCTCGCGGTGTATCTGTACGTGTAAAGATGGGAGAAAGATGAAATCTAAGTTCTGATAAAACTAGGTTCAGGCTTATTTAAATGGAGATAATGATTGCTATAATATCCAAGGAGAAGAACGAAGAATGAGAGGAAGAAAAGAAGACAGCGAGAGGGGGCAGCGACAAGGGAACAGCTTGCACGAGCAAGAGACAAGGGGGGAGCGGTGTAATAACTCTGTCCGTGAAAGCCTCGTCGTGAGTTCATTAGTTCCGTACCGACGCGCCACAATGCTGGTTTAGTCCGCGGTTAGGACTTTCCTCGGAAATGCTGCGGCGCCGGCAAATTCAGCGAATTTACTCGCGGATTCCGTGTCGAAGCATTTACATCACACTAAAATATTAGATTATACATCCTTTCCCCGTCAAGTGTGCTCGTAAACTGAATTTATCTCAGTCAGCTTTAAAAATAAAAGATTGTTTTACTTCACACTCGCGCGCATAAGTGGAATTTATTTCACTGCTATGATACTTGAGATTAATTTTCCTCGGTATTATGAAAAATAATATAAAATTTAGTCTAGGATTCTTAAATCTCACAAAAGGCAAAACTCTAAAAAGTAAATGCATACCTTGAAAGAGATGCGTCGCTTCACAAGGAAAAAGCGGACATAATATTTTTCCAATGAAATTAAATGAAAATATCAAAAATTAAATTTTTAAAAATACATGACTCAAATCATATCATTGCCCGACGGAATGCATTAAAAATGCTAAAAATTTCAAGCTTCCGTGATTAAATATTTTCATATTTTAGATAAAAATCCAAGATACAGAATACTTCGTAAAGAGAAAAGGATAAAATATATTTTATCTTAAATTCCTTTCAGCCAAGGAATAATCTGAATGCGAAATCTGTTTGAAGTGAAAATCTCCGCGTGTAGACTAACATATAAACTGCAAAAACGCAGTCACGCGAATAGATTAAATATCGCAACGGCGATAATCCCATCAGTAAACAACGCATCCCTATCCTCCAGGATTTTCGCATATGCCGAGATTTTGCCGGAAGCGGAAGCCAATGTGGATGCGACTGCAACAGACGAGGCTGTGTGCACGAGAGGCTCGACCGCGCGCACATAATCTCTACATTCGATCCGCTACTCGTCGCGAATTGCAGCTGCATCGCGACGTGCAGTTGCATGCGAATTATCGCGAGTCGCGTAACGCTTGTAAGGCTTGGCCGAGAGTTCGATTCAAAAAGGACGCGTCTTGCTTTCTGTTACAGAGAGGTACGACACCGCATACGCTTGCGAGGGCAAGACGTTGGAAATCGAGTGCGGTGAGGGGAAGCTGATTCACCTGATACGGGCGAATTATGGCAGGTTCTCCATTACGATATGTAATGAGCACGGGAACACCGAGTGGAGCGTCAACTGCATGTCGCCCAAATCGTTCCGCGTGCTGAACAACGAGTAAGTAATCGCACGTGCCGTGTCTGTACGTATTCTTTTTTGCGAATGACTTTATTCGATTTGCCTTGAACACTTCGTCCCTTTGATCTCCGTTTCCCCTTGGAAATGCCGCGAGCAGAGTTGAATAGTTTTGCGGATGATAGATATGCACGTTCTATCGAAAAATGACGAAGTTATTAGAGAGATGTGCAATATCAAAGATTAGAAGATTTTGAATATAAAGATATGTGTATTAATGATCTAGTTATTAAGGTCAAGTTTTTAATAAAAGGCGAATGTTAATTTATATTTATTATAGAATAATTTATATAGAATAAATTATCTAATATCTCACGCTCTATGTATTTTTTTTATCGAGAATAACTTTTCCATTATTTTATTTGTATTTTTATATATCTATTTTAACATTGGCAATGTCTCAGTTATATTTTTACGATCAGAAAAATTACATTTAATACAAAATTTGATAAAAAGTATTATTTATTCGCATGTGATATAATAGAGAAATTGTTGCAAATAATTATTGGGAAATTAATTAATTTTCTCTCGGACAAATGCAATTTTTAATGAATGTTCAACGAAGCAGAAACTAACCTTTACATTCTTACAATCGCGAAAATTACTAAAGAAGATAATTATCAGGAATTCTTGCTGAAGCAACGAGCCATATCGTCGATTGACCTCAATTATTTTTTAATGAAGTATAGAACTATGCATTACGGAAAGAAAAAGATCGGCAAATATTTTGCAGTCATACTAAAGAAATTATCTTTAAAAAGATGTAAAATGTTTTATCGACTTTACCTTACCTTACATAGTATGATCAAGATTGTATTGATTTTTTGAAATAATCATATTTTCTATTAAAGTAATGTTCAACTTTGCTCGAGAAACATCAGCCGATCCCTCGCCAGTATTAAAAGGGATGAAAAACAATGGACAATATATAATATTTAATTAAAAGTGATGTCGAATATAACGAAAAGTAGATCAGACTTGTCACTTTGACAGTTATTTCACGATTTGTTTCTCGTATAGATTCGCTAAAAGTTCTATAAAATTTTAATGTAACATGGCACTCTCTGCCATTAATGAAAACATGCAATTTCATTTCATTCACTAAAAATAAATTTTATATATATATATATATATTTAAGCTACAAGAATTAATTAATAAAGTAATTATGGGTATATCGATAAAAAAATAATGAATTTTTAATATATATTTATTTTTAAGTATATATTACATCTAATTACATTACAGACGAGACTTAATTAAATATTGTTTTTAAGTATTGTTCATTGATTTGTTCCTTGTTCAACGGATTATTCTCGCGAAGGGATCGTTCCTTTCTATCCTTCGTTCCTTAGCTTTCCTCCTTCAAATCAACAAAATGGAGCATACATTAAAAGACGGGAGCAAAAAAAAAAATGAAAAGTCAAGTGAGGGAACCGAGGTCGGAGGCAAACCGCTTCACATGGTCGAGCGAACTGGCCAATTGCTGGACCATTGAAGGGCACGTCTCGCGATGGATCGACTAGGAAGAGTCGCAATATCAGCGATAGCTTCGCTATCACGATCCACGCGAGAATCCGCTTCGTGTCCCTCGCTGCTGCGATCGTGAAAAACATGGTATATTCATCGGTTCTGAAGATCGGTCACTTTCGCGTTAGGAAAAAAAAAATGTGAAATGTGAAAATGAATTCACCATTGTAATAGAAAGTAAAAATGAAATAATTCACTGACAATTCTGGTGATCGATCTCCATAGTGTTCACATTCTGTAGTAGTCACATTCTGAGAGGCGTAACTAGGAAAATGGGAATGAGGTGTCACAGATGGATGAAAATTTTTCAACATTGCATAATATGTGCATGTGTTTAGGATTAGGATATTTTTATTAGTATGTTCGTAATAAATATATTTCTAGGATAAAATGATGAGTAAATATACATATTCACCTAGTTACGCTACTATTCATTCTCGAAATTCTCTCTGTTTTTTGGATCACAATAAATCCGCAATTGTTCCACGGAATAACATATTGATTGACGTGATTATTATAAAATGTAATTGTATTTATAGTTATGAGTTGAATGTTATCTGGTATTTCATATATTTGTTCGTAATTATATTTATAAATATATTTGTAAATATATTTGAATTGCTTCTCATATAGAAACATATATTGTGTTTCAAATATATTGAAGATTTAATACTGAATCTAATTTAATTAAATTCGAATCTATTCTTCCGTGGAGTAGTTGTTATCTAGATAGCCCAGATAACTATTCTTATACACATCAAAAAATACAATTCAGACTCCTGCTGTTTTGATTTATTATCATTATTGAAAGTCCGTATTCACAATAAAACGTTTCTGATTTATTTATTTCATAATTATCCGGAATGTACATTTTTTAAACAAGAAAAAAATAGCTATATTCGATGTGAAATATGTAATGAAAAGAATGATTATAGATCATTTATTATTTAATAAAAAATGATATCCAGGTGAAGCATTAATCGAAAATTTGTTTCATAATTCATAAAATAGAAAGAAAAAGAGATTGATTTTTTAGTAAATTTTATATTAAATTTCTTCAATTTTAATAGATTAAACAGATATAATCATAAATCTTCATTAATATTGAAAGATTAAAAATATTTCCGACATTAATTATTAGCAATTAATTTGTATATTTTTCAATAGTGAGCGGCTATTCATTATATCTATAATATCGTTGGATAAAAAATATCTAAATTATATTAATTTATTAAGTATTTATTGATTTTTTAATATAATTTATATAAAATAAAACCAATATTTGGATAAGAAAATAATTTGATATTTTTAAATTTTTAAATTTTTTAATATTAAATTAATATTAAATACTAAATATATATATATATATATATATATATATATAAATATATATTAAATACTAAATATATTAAATACTAAATATATATACTAAAAAACAAAAATTATTTCATTTAAATTGCAATTTGTAAGAGGAAATTAGCAACCACATAATATTTCAAAAAATTTAATTTGTTAATATTAAAACGAAAAATTACTTCTCTTGTCATTATTCTAAGATTGGAATTTTTATTAATAGAATTTCCGTCTTTTTTCTTTTATCTCTTTTTTTCGTGTCATAAATATCTTTTTCTTTCTACGTAGAAATACAGTAGAAATATACTGGAGAAAACGGATTATACAATCCACACAACATATTTTTCTCGTTGATTAATGATAACAGCAATGAAAAATTTGTAATATTCATATCCAATTTGCAAGAGAGATGATATTTCTCGATGCTCATTTGTCAGAAAGAAATAATTCGCTTTTCGGAAAATTTTAATTTTTATGCAGAATTATTCCTCTTTCTCTCGGTGCATTGATATTGAGATAAATTATTATTGTATTCGAGAGATGCGCGATTTAATCTTAAAATTGTTAAAATGGTTGCTACACTCGATCAATGCTTTTACCTCTGCATTACATTAGTATTCAAAACCTCTCACAGAATCATTTGAGAATCAGCGTTTATTTTATCGGCGAATATTTAAAATTATTGAGAATATTTTTAACTCGGTCATTTCAATTTTCTCTTGATACATTAACGTTATTAAGGGGAGTGATAATTGTAGAATTATGTATTTTGTCAAAATTTTATTAAAAATATTATTCTAGATAATATCTTTCAGTCAAGTTTTTATTAAATCTTAAAGTTTTAAATAATAAAATTTAAATGATTGTTAAATTTTGTAATAGTCCTTTAATGTTATCTAACATTGAAATATAAATTACAATAGATACGTATAACATATAGTTGATTTTATAGTTAACTTATTATTTATTGCAATATCGTATTCCGCAATTGTCGCAAAATTTATTAATCAAAATTAAATTATTTATGGATGAAGAGCTAATTTGACAATCTGATTGGATGTACTAGAGCAAACTTATAACCGGAAAATGATTTCGTTTACGTTGCTTCGTTTGTTTCGTTTTTTATTTTATATTTAGTTGTTATTTGCGGCGCTTTTCTTAATGCAGGATGTCTGAAATGGTTTTTCTGCGTAAGCATGTTAGTTCGCATGTATATATTTGGTGAGGCAAGACGCTTGGGTTATCTGGTATCCCTTAAAATCCTTTTAACACCCTCAGTAAGCGACCTCGCGGTGGATAATCGTATTAACACATTGTAAGCCGTTTCTAGTAATTGTTGGAGTTGGCAATTGTCATAAAAATAATACGCAACGTTTACGGATAGGACATGTATCCCATTTAGAACGTGTAACTAATAAAACGGCTTATAGCGTGTTAATCGTAATATTTTATATGTATAATATACATATTTGTTTTACATATTTGACTAGAAAAGGAATTATTGGTTTAAGGTTTAAACAAAATGGAGCAAGCATATTAATTTAATAGCAAACAGCTACGTAGAACAAATTAATACAATTATAATAAATTACATTATAATAAATTGTTATAACAAATTGCTTAATTTATTTAATTATTATTACATTAATTATTTTATGTCTAATTATATTCCTTCCCGTAATTTACGATTCTTCTTTTCCTGCTGGAGCATCGAGATTTAATTAATATCTTAATATAATTGATTATACAAATTTAGAACATTTGAAAGCTTCTCATTTAATTCTTAAACTCTTAAGGTAATTTTAAGCTATAAGAATAATAAGAGATTTATTGTCAATGCAAATTAATTATTGCTACCGTTTCTGGCTTCTCTATAAAATTACCAAGCTAATATATTTCTAATTTTTTATATATTTACGGTTCATCTGAAGAGTTTGAATCAAAGACATGATACATATTTTCAGTCTTTAATTTTTTTAAATTAATTTATACATATTCCAGATGTAAAATTAAATTCGCATTTATTAATCTTTTTTATTAATTACATTATAAATATTGGAGATATATTAAAATACTTGATAATATTCAATCGAATCTCTTATTTGTTTTTTATGAAGCTTCCAAGTATAGATTTTCCTATCATAAATATCATTAAAATTTATGATTATAATATAAATATATCTTAAAACTGTCACAAATATGTTCAAAATAATTGATTTTTAACAAATAATATTATTATAGTAATTTTTAATTTCCTACAGTCGGCTAATCTTCCTCTATCTCTTTCTCTATCTCTTTCTCCAACTTCTTATAACAGAATAATCTTGCTACCAAACTGCAAATAAACAATCGCTCGCGGATGCATTACGTATAACCAGGTCGAGGGATGTCACAGAGTGCATCCTACACTTGAGACAGTGCTACATCAGGCCGGGCTAGGATAATTTCTGCGTGTCGTGCCTGCGAATAATCGAGCGCGTGGCGGGAGGGCCGGCCAAAATCATTTGGGAATTCCGTTTAATCGCACCGCCAGCGAAACCAATTGCGGATTAACCGTCTGTCGATTGCAACCAGGACAAAGCGAAGGGGTAGAGGGGCAAAGTGTCGGCGTAAAGGCCGCGATGGGTGGGTACAAGGGGGTGGATTCGCGTCCGAGATTACGATTTAAGTGAAATTGGTGGATAACAAAGGGGAGGGGGGATAACGAGGGGGATTTTGGCGCAACGATTAATGAAATTGGATACCGAAATGCTGCCGCGAAATTCGCTTCGTCGCGATTTAGCGCGATAAACGCATTTGTTCTATGTCACATATATAAGAACATTTGCTAAACAAAATTATAAGAGAAATCGAACCTTGAACGTGCTACTTTCGAAATTCGAATTATGTCCAATAAAATATCAATTTAATAAAAGTAGTAAGCTAAAAATGAAACTGATTGTGATATTTGCGATCTGAAATTTTTACATCGAAAGAAAATACATTAAAAAAAAATTAAAATTAGAAAATTTTTAATTATTTGATTATGAGTCTGAAACTATATTTCCCTTATAATTTTATTTATATTGATATTTTATATTGTTGTATTAATGATTATTTGATTATTATTATTTTATTTATCGAGCTCTTATCTGATTATTTTTACTCTTTTTTTTTTTAATCAAAAAAAATCACTAAAAAGTACTATCTATAATCTCTTGTAAATTTTTTTCGAGATTATCTTTTTCCTTTTTTCTTCATTGCACTGCGAGACAGTGTATTATGTCGTACATCACATTGCTCCAAGTGTGGCATCTCGATTTCTCGCGTCAAATTTATGGAGAACTATGATTAATACTGATAATAAAGCTTATTTAGTTGTCTCATGCGATACGTGACGACGTAATCAATCCGACACACAGATATGGAACAATTTTACGATTCATCATTGTACGACTCATGAAAACATTTTCTTACGAGTGATCATGAAAAATTATAACCGTAGCAGAAGAGAGATGTTTTCTGGAAGAATATTTTTACAACGTTATAAATATTTCAAGAATATTTTTATCTAAATATATTATAAATTATTAATATTATAAATTATAAATTTTAATATATTACACGGTTTATTATTTGGATAATTTCCTAATTTACATTTCCAAAATTATTTTGTATATTTTACGTTTCCACTTATAATCGAATGTTAAATTTAAACATAATTAATTTGGTATTTGGTATTGTTTGATCAATCTTCTTCAGTTTCCTATATCACGGTTTCCTTGGCCCTTCCAGGATTAAGCGAACCAAATCGAAGGGGAAACAATAATTATACCGACGCGAAGTATCGTCGCGGACTACTTGTTTGTCGGTACGAAACTTTTGTCCCGCCTGATAAATAAGTTTTTGTCCGCCGTGCGGAATGGAGCGGCTAACTGCTAATGAAATGATCGCGCCGACGAAAGTTTGGAGTTCGTGTTTATCCTTCATCTTTCAGTGAGAATTTCTTTGTAATGGAGGACTGTCCTCCCCTGTCGTCGTTCTGGAAAACTTTTCTCTCGTCGGCGGATATCCCACTTGGGGCGATAATCAGTGTCGGGAACGACGAGACTGGGACGAATTAATTCGCGCGAATAGAACGATTCAAACGTTCTTTATTCTAATAATATATCGGTCGCGACTGTTTGCTATAAATGAAAAATACCGCATCGATCAATATTCTTTTCCATCCATTTAAATTATAATGAACACAGCAGAAAAGAGTGAAGAATCAATTAATTAACTGCCCAAATTAAATTCTCATAATTGCGAATGTTATCAGTAATTCATGATTTAACTTTATTGGTCGAAATTTCTGCCGGTGGCGTTACTCACGGAATAGTTTGGCTGTAAATTATTGTTGCGTTGATTGGAAGACAGCCAGGACAGCAATTATTTTTTGCAAGAGATAACTCTTCTCAAATCACGACGTTAATCCGCTAATGGCGTTGCGGTTTTCGAGGGAAATTTTATCGCCCGCAATGGTTTTGTTGCAATTGTTACGTTGATTGGAAGATGCGTCGGAATGGAAATCGCTTTTTGTCGGATAATCTTTCAGATCGATTTGTTCATGGTTTTTCATAATGTTGCGCGATGCGTAAGAATTTATTATAAATCGTTGGACAATCTAAAATATTAATTTCGATTTTACGTTCTGTTTTTGTTCATAGAGTCCGGAGTTTAATCTTGTAAATTTTGTCGTTGTTAGACCTGCTACTTCTTGTTTCATACTTTTTGATATTAACATTTTGATAATTTAACCGAGATACTTATTGATTGAATTAAAAATTATTTTTTGTAAAACATTCTCCGCCTTTTCGATGATCCAATCAATTTTTTTTACTTTTTTCTATCCGCCCAATCTCAACCATTCTTGTGATTGTATCGAACGTAATTTAATTGCAATCACACAAATTCTATAATCATATTATACAGAATTAACTCTCTCGCAATCTCATTTAATGGAAGATATAGTTATACCTTATCGATAAAGCTCTTGTTGTTTCCCTTCGCTTTCACATTTTCTCCACGACGACTAGATATGTGTTGTCTACAGCTTATCAATCCAAATAATTATATTTAAAAAAATCGATAAATTAACAAATAAATAACAAAACTATTCACAAAAATTTTTTATATTATTATTTACAAAATTTTTAATAAATTTTTAATAAATACGTTTTTTAATAATAATTTTTAAATATGTTGTAATTTTATTTTTTACTGGTTTCAAATAATTTAAATACACTCATAAAAATTAAATACACTTGTTTAAAAATGTTACAATTTTTACATGCAATTTTATTGAAAAATAATAATATAATAAATAATATAATAATATAATAAAAAATTTCTTTTAAATTTAAATTTATAATGTATGTATATCATATGCCAAATTGTCTAAATAAAAGATTGTAACTTTTCATTTTTAATTTTTTTCCAATATTGGATTTTATCGAAACTTCTATCAATTTTTACAGAAATAGTCGCAAGACTGTACTTAATCTTAACTAAAGTTAACTACAATCTCATAAAATTTTTCGATAATTGCAGATTAGATAAGAAAATTAGTCAGTTTATCATTTAACAGAATTTGTGTCTCAGAGAAACAAAGTTATCACTATTTCTTTCTCAGTGTTCCGCAGTTCCTATCTTCTTATTGATTCAAAATTTTCTTTGTTAATTTTTTCTGACCTTTCCTGTCAAACGATTTTTTTATATTTCTTCGCTTTACCTTTAACTGCAATTAAGATTGGTGTGACAATAATATAATAAAATTTGAGTAAAATTTGATTTTAGAAAATGTTAATATGTACCCAGAGGTTAATGTACCTTGATTTCATTGATTTTTTTAAATATTAATTATTTAAAAACTAACACATTAAATAATATATATGAATATTTTCTTAAGTCGAAATTTTATATACAATCTGCACGAAGTATACCATAAATTCTATCAGTAGGGATTAATTCAAATGCGAATTACAATCGCATTGACGGCAAAGTTTTCCGTGTTTTGTTACTCACGTACGTCTTTTTCTTTCGCCTTAATTTTACGAACGGCCTCTTCGTTAACGACCAAGTCCTCTTCTTATCCCATTCACTGTTTCCAACTTAAAATCCCCACCCTCTTTAATGTATCTTTTCGCGAGTTTTCACAATATATCTCGCCTCTTCTCGTTACCGCCTGCTTTGGCGTAGAAGGCAGCGCAATAAATATCGCTATCCCTGGTATCTCTCGTATTTCTAAAGACGCCAAAAGTATCTCTTGAAAAACTTTCGCAGTAACAAACGACGGATGAACTGACTGAAAGTTCCTATATTGTTTTTTTTTTTGCAAAAAGATCCGGAATTTTTGAATAATTATTAATTTTTTAAACGGCTCCATTTTAAGTTAAAATTAAAATTATTATCGATAGTACTTAGACACTTTTAACATCATTACAATTTTCAATAAACCAATATCGTAAGTACAAATATGAAATCTCCAAGTTCTAAAATAATTATATGATATTAGTTCAATTGAAGCTCGAAACTTCATAAGAAAATATTTAAAAAGATTGTAGCCTATTAGCCCCCTTACTTAAGATGTGCATCTCGCAAAAAAATTGGCTTCATCAACCTGCCGTTTGTCACTGCAAACGCGGAAAGGTTCTTTCGTAGTAGTTTCGAAATAAAAGAGATATCTCATGCGGCATTTTACTCTGGCCCCATATATATTTATAACATACATGCGTAATTGCACGTACACGAGCGCGCGCCCACACACACACACCACACACACACACACACACACACACACACACACACACACACACACACACACACACACACACACACGCTCACGCTCACGCCCGTGTACCTGCCCACGCCCCCAAGTTCTCTCGACAAAACTCGTTTAATCTCTGGGCGGATTAAGAGAAAGAGACGTTGCAATGGCGGAAAGGGGAGAAGGAGGAAGAAAGAGCTCCCGGTTAGGTATTTAAAAGTATTCCAATCACGAATACGCGGAAGAAGTCTGACGAATATTTCAACCGTCGTCGTGCTGCGAACGGATTGGTAGCTCATAGGAATCAGAACAGAAATGAGGTGGTGAGGAGAGAGAGAGAGAGAGAGAGAGAGAGAGAGAGAGAGAGAGAGAGAGAGAGAGAGAGAGAGAGAGAGAGAGAGAGAGAGAGAGAGAGAGAGAGAGAGAGAGAGAGAGAGAGAGAGAGGAGGGGAGAGAGGGGAAGAAGAGAAGAAATGAAGAACAATGTTTTCTTTTAATTTTTTATCGTTAAGCGTTTCGCCACGGTACGTTGATACAATGTTTATACAAGGTGTTCAGAGACAACACCGATGAAGTTTGAGCGAGGTTGAAAGTGATAATGGATGGACCCAGATGAGATAAGTATAGTACTTGCATTTAATGTGCAAGTAAACATCTTTGAAATTGTGATCATACTCGACGATATACGATATGAAGATAAATTTGATATTCTTGCTCCATCTTGTTCTACTATACTATAGTTCGAACCCATGCATGCCATCAGTATAGTAATATTTTAACATAGCCATTCATTTCGAAAAAGAGTGGTACTAGTCACATTTTGGAATTTCTTCAACATCAGCATAATGCTTTAAAATATGGAATTAGGATCAATAGAATTAACTGTAAATTACAAAAACGATCATTCAATAAATGTTTTCACACCTATATCTTTGTTTTTCTTCGTAGTGTTAATGTTTAATGTCTTTCAGTGTTGCCATAGCTGCTAAACTAACAAAAATAAGTGTGATAATTGCATTATTCATTGTGTCGACTCCACCTAAGTTATTTTCTTCTTTAACTGTGTCAATCTGAAATGTGAAAGTTTCTGTTTTCCAAAGTCTGACTCATATCACGTTTTATAATGAACGCTTCACTTGGTGCAGCCACGCACGTGCAATTTGTGCAAGCTATTGTACCGATTCCGTCGGCCAGTTGGCGGATTCTGTGCAATACGCATCTTATCGCATCGTGATAAAATTATTAATAACTATTGTTTTAGATACTGCAGGCCTTGATTCAAATTTACGATCGTGGCTGTACTTGTGTGTTAAAAGAGAAATCTTGACACGACTCGCACCTGAAAAATTATTTCAAGTTATTACATCTATATTTTTAAAAATTCTTCAAATTATTATTATCGATTAAAACGAGAAAACGATCCTATAAACGTTGGCGGTATTGTATACAATTTCACGAATTTCGTAAAATTGTTTAAACTGTTTTGTTTGCCTTAAATAAATTTGGGATTTTATCTTTGTAATTTTGTATCGAGATTTCTCTGCGCACGGCTACTGTTATGTAGGTACACGTACAAGCTTTGTCTTATTTAAAAAAATATACGTATATATATGTGTATATATAAGACAGAACAACGTGTGCTGCCATGGATCCTTCCTTTTTCTTTTGCCGCCCGGAATGCCAAGGAGAGATGCTCCTGTGTTGTGTCTTTCCGCCCTTCTTTTTGGCTACCCGTTGTGTAAACCCGCACAGAATCTCGTCTACTGAAGGAATTATCCTGCGGGAAATTCCTAATAGGGAAAGAGGCTTTTTCGTCGGCATTCGTCCGCTTTTATGTTCACGATCACTATCAATCTTAAATAACATGATAGATTGTTATAATCATAAAAGAGGATATTAAATCTTTGTGATGCATTTTCATTCGTATGTGTTTCTCATTCTTACTTAAAATAATAAAGCAAATATATTAGAAGAAGCTTTTATTAAAAATTCATTATTAATTTAAATATTCATAGTAAAATATTTATATTTGTTTTTTGTAAATTCGATAATATCTATTTTTTTATTTAAAATGAAGGGAATCTTTAAGAAATATATTTTAAATTGTGTATATTAATTATTATTATATCAGATATATATCAATCAGTTGTTATTAGTTGTGAAACAGCGTATTCCTGACCGGTCGCGCTTTTGTCGATAAACGAAAATCTCTCGGCGAGTTTAGAATCGATCCTTTTGTCGAAAAGTAAATTTAAATATCACCTATAGTTTAAGCATTTTTTTAACTATATACGAGATATCGTCAGGACACAACGCGCTTTGGAAATTGCGATGAAAATCGCTATGATCTTCATCCGCTTGACCGTGACATCGATCGTCGAGCTTTGTGCTACGGAATAGAGCTATCTACGAGCTAAAATATCGACGCGCACGAGAACGTTAAACACGAAAAACACTAAAAATCGGTGAGCAGAGATGAGTTGGGCGGACGATCACGTTTCGATTTATCCTGGCGCGAGCGAACGAAACGCGCATACTCGTACGCTTAAACGCTGAAAACACCGAAAATCGCTAGACAGCCCGGCGACGAAATCGCGCCCGGGCGCTTCGATTTATCGAAGCGTAAATGAACGAAGCCGTGCCCGCTCGCTTGCTCGCTCGTTGGTTCGTTCAACGAAATATACCAGTGTACGCATACGAGGAATACACCCTCGCGGACAACGCAAAACCGATTAATTTCCAATTTCAGCAGGCGCGCATCGCCGATCGTGTTTGTGCCCCGCTCGGTCGCCACTCTCGCCCTCTTCCAACTCACCCCTTTTCCGCGCTCGTAGACCTGACGATTATCTTCAAAATAAAACTTACCTGCAATTTTTTTCCAATAGAGACGAAAGATAGAGATAGAGATATGTATGAGATCAACATAAAAAATATTATACAGAGAATAAATATGAGACGATATGCGATAAAATTAAATTATATTAAACGGGGATTATATTTCGATACTTTATCAATTTTAAATTAAAGATCGAATGCCGGATTTCTCGTGTTGATTTCTCTTGTAAGCGATCGAGAGTATCAAAATCGTCGAGAGCAAATCCAAGACAATTGTGATCAATGTCGCGGGAAGAAAGAACGTGTGGAACACAAGTGTGGAAGTGTTACATAATTTAATTGCGCGATTTCGATCGTCATCTCACGTCATGATTCGGCGCAACAATTCGCGAAAAATTGATACCAGACATCCAGTATCTCCGGTGTCTCGAACGACGGTATCGACGCCGTCACTCAACTTGACTCGCGGTCGCGAGTCTCTACGGCGTTTCTATGCGTCACAGCCTCCCCTCCTCCCCCGATCCCTTTCTCTTCTTTTTGTTTCTTCCGACGTTCGCTCCTCGCGCTCTATATCACCCTCGCTCTCTTGTTTTTTACACGTCCGCTCGTTACACGCGCCGTCGTCGAGTTTCAGCGGCACGTCCTTTCGAAATCCGCGCCGGTGACGCAGAGGTTTCGCTGGCACAAAGACATTCCTACGACGATTAAAAAGTCACTCGACTCGGTCGCCCTCCTTCTCGCGCGTCTGCCCTGAAACGGAAAACTCTTCGGCTTCCCTTTTTCGCCCGATACCTACTACCGTACGGTAGGCGTCGCGTCGGGGCTCGCGTTACCGTGCGAGATCGCGTTCCTTCGTTCGTGCTGCACGTGGATCCGGCGATTAACAGCTGGATTTTATCGATTAGGGAATTTAACTCTCTCTCGGAAAATATTCTCCCCCCCCCCCTCCCCGTCTTCTAATCGTACGGAATTTTTATGTTACGTGTTCAAATGCAAAGCGTTCATATTCCAAATGTCTCATCGGCGAAATTTGTAATCTATTTTATATATCTTTTTTTTTTCTTTTTTTTTTCAATCTTCAAAACTCGATTTACATTTTTATTCAAAGTACAAAGACGGGGAAGATATGAATTTTCTTCTTTTTCTATAAATATATTGCAAGGAGCATATGGGACTCGTTAATTCTTTTGCAAATAAAAACTTTTCTTGCACAACGCAAGAATAAATTTATAATACAACTAAATACAACGTAAGGAATACGACTGTCTTTGGCTCGTGCAGATCTGCCGATTTGCTCTCTCTCGCGAGATCGCGACGTGACGAAACTTTTTACGGGCGAGTTATGTTCGTCACGTATCCGCGATACCGGAAATGTCGTTTTAGGAGTGTTCTAATGGCGCAGTTTCGGGCCACAGTTTAGTCCACGTGCGATGCACACGATTGTAGTTTACGGAGCTTTCCCCACCGGGGTGTTTCGTGGCTCGCTTACGAGGGGGAGGGAGGGGGACGACAAGTTTCTTACCGGTGGTGCACGAAGTACGAAGCGACTCGCATCCCGCAAGATGCACGTAGATATACAATGCAGCATAGTTTGCGAACACGCGCCTCGTTAAATCGCGGGGATTACCGACGACACGCGGAGTGCTTTTAAGCTCCGCTTACGCGACCGAGCGCTTTTACTCCGTGGATTATATGCACGATTAACCCGTTCGTTGCCATTGGATACATATATGCGTTCAAGTAGGTTTCAAAGTTTTTGCGACGACAACAACAAAGAGAAATCTAATTTCCGTAAACGCCGAATGACCAATAAAAATAAATTAGCCACGTTTCCTTTCTCACTTGTTAGATTTATAAACAAATTTATAAAAATTATTGTTAAATATTTTGTTATATTGATAAAGAAAATTTCAAAGAACAGTTACTGTTGACTTAGCATTTTGGAAAACAAAGCAAATTTATTTAATAAGAAGAGATCATTATTGCTTGTAGAGTTAGCGCTTGAAATTATTTGTACTGTTATTATTATTGTTAGGAGGGGCTACGTATCGATCTGAAGTCAACTAAATTTAATTTGTAATAAGTTGACATTTGACCATCAAGTGAATTGGAGTAATAAACATTCCAGTAATATACAGTTTTTATTTATTTCTGAGTAGCACTTGCTTAACTGGAACAACTATTGTTTCGGCAAACAACCGTGAAATTTTCACACCGTGATTAGTTTTATGCGCGCTGAAGCATACGAAACAGTTACCTTAGTACGAATATTGCAGGAACAAATTCGAGACACCTGCTTCGAATACAGCTTAAAATTACTTTTATTCGCGAAGTGGATAGAAATGTCGCGATGAGTCACACAACACACAGACGGAATAATAATAATGTACACAGAGAAACCCCGTTGAGCTGATATTAACCGCGAGCGCCGCGGGGAAAAGGGCTGAATCACCGTCGAATCGATCATTATAGCGGGGCTACCGATGAGTATGTTTGTGTATGCATGTGAAAAAAGAAAGACAAAGCGAACGGGGGTGGGAAACCGTAGGGAGAGAGAGAGGGTCTGCCTTAATAATAAACGGCGCAACATCCGCGAAATGGCGATTTTTCGTGCTCGCTCGTAGTTTACCCGTCTGAAATTACGTTTACCCTCGTTATATTCTACCGTGCAAGCCGGACGATACTCGACGATGGGGATAGAATCAGACAGAGGGGTGTTTGCGAGCATAAGAAAAAAAAAAAGATCGATAGAAATATATAATGCGCTGTTCCAAATTCACGAAATCGATGTTGACTTGCTATGAGAAAATTTTGCATCTAAATTTAAATTTAAATTCGGTAATATAATTTGTCCATTAAATAAAATTACGGATAAATAATAAGATATTTATATATTTATATATTTATATATTTAGGTGAGAAAAAAATATTGATACAAAAAGTATGGGTTTCGCAAAAATAATATAAGTTTTATAAAAATATAAATTTTATAGAAAAATATATATATTAATTTAATGAAATATAAATTTTAAAGAAAAATATATATCTTTTCGATAAATTAAATATATATACGGAAATAATTACTTTAATTATCAGCATATATGGAAAAAGCTTTAATAAATTTCATTATCATAAATTGTTAATTTCTACTATAAACATTTTTTTCATATAATTAAGTTAATATTCAGTTTGGAAGGAAAATTATTTCTGCGAAATTAAAATATTATCATATTTATTTAAAATTAGAATCGAGTAAAGCTCACAATTCGAGAAAGTTTAAGATTAACATGTGAGATAAAGATAATTCTTTTCGGCAATTCTTTTCATCTCAATTATTCAACCATTATTTCTATTTGACGGAAACGTTGATTTTTATTTTATTTGATCATTTGGCGTTTAAAGATAGATGTTTAATTTAAAGCCAGTGTTTAACAAGCGGCGAATATTATTATCGAGGAAAATTCGGAAATTTAGTTACGAGAAATGGATGTCGCAACTTAGAATTGAAAACGATAGCTCACACACATATTCTGCTAAACAAATAAAAGCGCCAGTGCGTTATAATTGGCTACCCTGTAATTTTGGTTGTCAATGAAATGCCACCGATGCGACTACATTTACGTCGCGCTATTGGAAACTGTTATGCGAATTGTATGAATTACAATGCAGCACAGCTCGATGCATAATTAATAAACCGCGATTACAACGGAGATTCATTTATCGCCGCGGCTGTAATCGCGTTGCCAATAGCGCATCTCGCATCTCGCATCTCGCCGTTCATCTTTTTCTTGTCGCCGACTCGCACAGAAATGCGCCAAATAAAATTTGCCATCGCATCCCCCCAAGGGAGTTATTTTCGCGTCAATAAAGCGGGAACAAAATACCGCAGTTCGGTAACTATTATTGACGACAGAACTGCCTAATAACCAGAACCGTAACAAACTAATCTCAAACGGAGAGCCAATTACATCGGGAGCATGGAACTTTGCCTGTTCTGTCGATATTTTACTTGAACTGCGACAACGTATTGACAGCGCCCGGTTCTCTCTCGAAGCGATAAGAATTTTGTCGTTCCGTTTGTTCGCGATCGATTAATACTCCGATGACTCTTCCGGCGGAATAACTCGCGCGTCCGTCACCGTCATGTGACACGTCTGTAAATTTCTACTATCCGAGAATTTTGGAATTATACCGTGTTATGCAACGTGTCAACCGTCTGACACTTTATCGAATTTTGTGCGTATTTTTAGAACTTGGCATATGCAAAAAGTCCCGCGAAAACTCATAATCCGAAAATAACAAGCAAAAGATAACGCTGGAAAGACCTCATTTCGAATATGCCATATACTATATTGAGCAATGTTTTTCCAAAATATTTTGAGCGCGCAAAGAATTTTTAATTCGTTTAATTCGGGAGAAAAATGTCATAGCTAAATATAATAAGATTTATGATTCAATACTCTTTGTTACATACTTATAGAATTTTTTTATTATTTTACTGATAATGAAATTATCTCTTCTTTTACATATGTAAATAATTATTACATGGGCCTTTGGAGTTTTAATTTTTTTTTTTTTTTCGTCTCAGCTAATCCAAAGGAACTTTATTTCTCTATTTTATATTAAGAAAATTTCTGAAAGATGGAAAAATATTTTATTTATATTTTATTTATATTTCTGCGGCATTTGAAATAACAAAGAAAGAAATATAATATTTATTTGACTTATAATTTTCAAATCGGAGAGATTTGTAATCTGCAAATTCACCTCTTTTCTTGATTTAAAAATCGAATCAGTCTTATATATAATAACTGTCTTTCTCGAATATAAATCGAGATATATTGTGTTCTGCAATGTTGCATTAAAGGAAAATTTATAGCGCCAGAACTTAAATTTTTCAGTGTATATTCGAGGATCAAGACAGGATAATTGAATTTCGTCGGCGTCGGTCGTTCTTCTGCAAATAAAGCAAATTAGCGTTACAGTTCCCTTAAAGTTGTTAAATCTCGGTCTCGTTGAATGACGACAGCCTTACGTTCGCTGGATAATCTCGATCGGGCAAGTGGCTATTAAAACAAGCGCCACTGTTAAAACAACGACCATCGCCCAGTCGCATCACAGACAAACGAGCTGCAGGTGCGAAGCTCACTTTGGGATACTACATCTTCGTGGATTAAAGCTCAAACATAAATAAAATTTTAGATGCTTGTGCGCAAAGTTGATTAAAGTCTCCGTTTTTAAACCTTTCGAAATATTTCTTATGCTCGAATTCACGAGTGGATGGAACTGCTAATTAATTAAATATACGTATAAACGATTTAATTTTTGATTTATAATAAATTATTATATAAATTAAATAAATAAATATTTTTAATAAATAATTTAATTAACTATTTATTAAAGTTTAAGAGTGATTTTCTATTTATTTTCCGCGGATAAAATGCAAGTTAAATTCTAAAGTTTGTCATTTTATCGGCTGCAGATTTCCTATGATAAATTATAGCAAAATGCTGAATGTCGTTAAGAAAAATGCGATAGGTCAGGAAGGCTTTAGATTTTTACGTGTAACACATTATTCTGAAATAAATTGTCTTTCGCGCGATTATTAAATTGCGAACTTTAATGCGAATTTTTTTGAGAATTGCGCGGAGTATTTAGACCGAAAGAAAACTCTTGACGTTAACTGAAACCTTCGTCTCAAGATGAAACACTCTCCGTCCCTATTGTACTTCGTAGGGAAAATTTCTGAGAGTCCCTCTTTGAAAATCCGTCAGCGGGAAAGTCTTTAACGGAAAGAAGTCATGTCAAGCGTGCTCGGCAGTTCGGCGGGGCGGAAAGTTTATTACGACAATACTGCGATACTAAATATTTTCAAGTCCCATAGTTACAACGGGAACGCGGCGGCGAATTGCCGAGATTCTCTCGGAAGAGAATAATTCCGCGACCTAACGATCGCCGGGACGATCGCCCCTCTCCGCTTTTGTCCCTTAAAGTGTCGTGATTTTGCGTGCACGAGAAAAATTTACTTTGTCGCACCGGTGAAATTCGCTATGATGATTATTCTCCCTGTTAACGCGAGCGAGCTTCAAATACACCATAGAGAGAAAGATTTAGCAAATGCGAAACTAAATTTACGGGGAAGCTCCGCTAAAAAAGATCCGTGTTATCTTTTCAGTCGGCGAAGTACATTTAAACGATGGAATCGGCGAATCGATTTTAACGCAACAACATTAGTTTTACGAATGTTAATTTAGCTCAGTGAAAAAAGAACTCGCAAGTTCTCATTATTTCAGCCTCATTATTTCGAAATGAATTGCCATCGCGTAACGTATGATCAAATGATACGAATTTATATAAACGTATCGATAGATTTGCTGTCTTCGTGATGCAAACGTAAGCTGCACAATAATTCGTTCAACTCGAGACGGAGGATATTTCTCTGCATGCGGTTAATCTTTGTATATACACCGTGGGATATTGTGGGCGGGGTGTAATTCGGTGCTGACACACTTCCACATACTCTCTCATGCACACGTACGTTCGTTTGTCCGGATCTGGGACTAGAATCCTCGTCTGTCTTACCTCGAGCGCCTAACTTGTGCTTATGTCTGAAACTGTTGCGAACGTGTCATTACTAACCCATTGTCCTACTGTCACACGCTAACACACACGCGACAACCGTGATATAACGGATCCAACGAAGCTCCGCGAACGAGAGAGCCGAGCTTTTGTTCCAAAATTGCAGTGAGACTAACAAACCGCTTTTGCTCTCCGAACGAAGATTTCTGAAAATGTACGAGAAATTTGAGGGATTTCAATTTTGTAAATCAATTATATTAATTGTTGCAAAAAGGGTGAATATCATAATTTGATTTTATTCCAAATTTGTCCCTCGAATCTAACGAATTTAACAAATATTTATTTGTAAATTTAATTAAAAAAAAATCTTTTTTTCTAGTTTGACACCTTTTTTCGAAATTTCATACAAATATCAGATTAGCGACATCGAATGCGAAATTACGATTTCAGGAGTTTATCTAGTTGTCAAATGAAACGTTAAAATATTGAACGAGATTTTCGGGAGAAAGTTCACATTCGTGAAATGCAAGTCGCGAAACTGAGATAGCAATGCGCGCGGATTCGTCGTGCTCGTCTGATTCTCAGCTGATGATTCTGCGAAGAATTTGGAAATCGCTGTAAAGTCGTTCCGCTGGGTGACATTTTCGCACACGTGACGATTGCAGGTGCAATCATCGTAATTCCTGTTCGGTGGACGTGCGCAGCGACGTTTTCGAGGAAGACCCTTGTCCTGGGACCGGAAAGTACATCGAGGCTCACTACCAGTGCTTAGGTTGGTTCACATTTTTCTATTCAGACGTCAGTTTTTCGCGCGATTGCGAATTTACTCTCAAGAGATATTCGCTTCTCATTTGCGCGCTGCGGAAGAGCCTCATAAATCTTGGGATTACAATTTGAGGAACAAAGAGGATTTTTTTCGTCTTATGATTTCGTCTTATAATCGTCGACGTTAAATGATATACTCCGACAATTATGTAACTTTTGTTTTTATTTATAATTAACTTTTTATTATTTTACAATTTTATTTGATGTTTGAAAAATTTTTTGTTTCTTAATATTTTTATGTATTAGTTAATTCAATTTTTTTATTTTAATTTTATTTCAATTTAATTTATTTTCTATCAAACAATCTTCTAATTGAAGAAATATGGTGATTAAATACCTAATATTTTCGAAACAATGTTTTTTGAAAACCATAAAGTCTTTGACTTAGGTACTTCAATCAAGAGTCAAAGCTTTGTCAACAAGAATTAAATTTTTTTTATATCTTAAGAATTGCATAAAAAATTCTCAAAACTAAACTTGCTAAGGCTGCTATAAAGCTGAAATAAAAATATGAATCAAATGGACGAATTTCGACGAAAAAGTCTCTCTCCGAGAAAATATCGCTTTCCTTCCCTACCCACGGAAGAAACGAAAGAAACAGAGCTGGATCCATGGTGGTACACGTGGTAAGGGTGTACATAGTCATTTTGTTAAACGCGAGTCGAATCCTCGTGCAGGTGCAACGACCAGCAGAACTGCAGCATCGTTGCGTCCACGCTGCAATTCGGCGATCCTTGTCCGAATACACACAAATATCTTGAAGCGCACTATCGGTGCGTGTCCGGTAAGTAAAACTTTTCCATTTTTACTTTGTGAGAAGTTTCCATTTTTTTTTTTATTATCTTAGCATTATTGGACATTGCAGAAAGTTTCATAAAATTTTGCAAATTGTAATTATCTTTAAAAGTATAAAGAATAAAAGTAATTTTTTAAATTAATACAATTTGAAAACTTAATTTTTAAAATATATTTGAAATAAATTTTTGCTTAATTTTTTTTTTAACAAAACTTATCATTAATTTTTATTAAATTCCTAAATATGATTAGTGATCAATATCGATTTAATCATTAGAGACTTCATTATAATTAATATTAAATATAAATGTTAATTTGTTTTTTCCTTATAAACATTGTTGTTATTTTCCAATATTGATACCTAAATCCTCTTCATCCATTTTATCTGCCTTCCATCATCGCTTTCGTATGTCGTTCGATCGATCTCGCGGAGATTCGATAGATCGAATTCTAGTTTTACTCCATCAATATATTTGCGAGCAGTCGGATCTTTTACTACTTTTCTACTTGGTCACAAGAGAAATAAAATCGAATTCTCTTCTCCCTTGAATTCGCGCGGACGCGTATGTACTCGTCTTACCTTTACGCGCGCGATTATCGCGATGAATATCGGCGAGGTCCGGTATTTTACCTTATCGCCAACCCCCTCGGCCAATAAAGATGACCTCTATAGAGATAGTACCGCGAAATACGTGGACCATCCCGTTCTGGAATTAACTGTTGTCGCCATCTTGGGTTAAAGATCGTTTTACCCTTCACGGCTAGATCTAGTCGCGATATTGAACCGTGCAGTCTAATACTTTGTGCTTTGTCTCTCTCTCTTTCTTACCCCATTTTTTGACGATTTGACGAATCTTTTATTCACGAAATGTTTTTCGAATGAACAATTTATGATTGTGAAGTATTTAAATTAGAATTTATTTTCAAGAAGAGAATTATGTATTTTTTTTATACTTCTTGATCTTTGATGCTGTAAAAAAGAAGATAATAGATTTTTTCTGCAAGAAATAATTTTAATTAATACTTAATCGATATTATAAAATATGTTATACGCGCTTATATTGCATTAAATTTTTTATATTTGTTAAATATAAACTAAAAATTATTGTCTTTTATTTTTTTTTTAATAAAAATCTTGTTTACATTTTATTGTTTACATTTTTATTAGAAAATTAATTTAAATCTAAAAAACTACCTTACTCAAACGCATCAAATATTTCAATAAAATTCAAATATTATTCATGCAGAAATTAATAATAGGTAATATTCAAATATTATTGTATTTACCATATTCGAATCTGATATTCTCAAAAGGAGATTTACTCAAACTCTATCGAATGATTACGATTAACAAGAATCCGATATAAATCCGATACAGCGGATAAGCTCCTTCCACCATAGCAAGCCAAGAAAAACAGAAATGAGAGTATCTCGGTATCTCCGCGAATATCTCATTCCCTTCAGTCTATCGGGAATATACGGGAAAGTATAGACAGTTCATTCAAACTCTATCGAATGATTAACAAGAGTCTAATATAAATTTGAAGCAGAGGATAAGCTCTCCATCATATCAATCCGTAAGAAAGAGAAAGAAAAAGAGATATAGGTGGGGGAAAGAGAAAAGAGGGACAACTTCGGTATTTCTGGATTGAGAAGACCTCTTGAAAGCTTTAAATATCCTGCACACTCCTGAAAATCACTTTTCTTCTTAATTATACTCAGTCTTCAAATCCGATAAGCTTGTAGACGAGCTGCTTAGCCCCACCCCCTCTCCTTCACCCTCTACAAAGATTTCTTCGCATCGTCAATCTTCCCATCCTCATTAAAGCGATCTTGACGAAACATTCACAGCGGCCACCACCACGACGACGTCTCGGCCGAGTCCACCGTGGTTCATAACTTCTCAGCCGAGTGTCTGGAGCACCGCTAAACCGACTGTCAGGCCTCCCTCGAGGATTACGACACCGGCGCAACAGCCACCCCAGCAACCACCAGCGCCATCCACCCCGGCGATGCCGATAACGACGCCAGCGAGGTCAGTGCGTCAGACATAAAAATCTGAAATGCGCAATCCAATCATTAAAAGCTGTATAATTTGAATTTTAATCTGAAATCCTATTTAAAGATTATCGAGTTATTATATTTATGATAAAAATAAAACAAAGCATGAAATAATAATTTTTTCGTTTCATTTTGCATATCAGTCATTAATTTCTTTTAATCATCGCGTTTACATAAAAAACAAGTAGTTTCTTTCTTTTGTTAATTCAGACGCGATCTGTATAATCGTCATAAAGTTTAGTGTATATGAGAACTATCGAAAATAACAAGATCTTTCCATTTTTAGTTCTACATCAACAAGATCCGACGTCGAAGTCGATGAGGATCAGGACTTAATACCTCCTGCGAATGGTTCTCCAGCGAATGGCCCGGCGATGCCGCCGATTATGTTTGAAACCACTCAAGCCACGACAACGTCCACCTTTGCTCCCTGGAGAACTAGCCGAAGAACCACCGGTAAGACTTTCTTTTCTTTCGGAGGAATAATAACGTAAAATATTTTATTTTCGAATAACATTGATCTCAAAGAAATTAAAAATATCATTCCAGTTTATATAATTTGATTACAAGTGCAATGATTCTATTACAATATATATAAGAGCTTGTTTCACATATTTTTGGACAATCTTCAGATCTAGAAATTCTCGAGAGATAACCAATATCTCCCTGTAGATAACCAATTAGCCGATTATATTCGACAACCTTGTATCAACAACGGCGACAACATCTTCACACCCTAACAAGCTATATCCTGTTTCCCGGTTATGGATCCATAGATCTATAGATTGACTTTGAGGATAAGCCGCTTGTATCAGACAGCACCTAAGCGTAATAGATGTTCGAAACGATGTTATAGACGTTGTAACGATGATTAAAGATAAATGTCTATTGCTTTTGCTTTATTATTATTTTTTTTTATTTTTATCACTCCATCAACACATTCTTGTCAATAATCTATAAATAACCGCACTTCTGCTCGATCAAAACGAGAGAAGTATTAAAATTTTCCGGAGTGGATTCGAGATTCCATTTCCGAGCATCGTTGCTCACCAGATTGCGTCCGCCGTGGCGCCGACATCACATTAACGTCGAGATGTTAACTGCAATTGTTAGTCGAGGTGTAGTCGAGGTCCACTTAACTGCAGTTACTGACCGAATCGTAACTGCATTGTTACAGTACCCAGCACACTGTATCCGGAGTCCAGTTCGAACGGCCAGTGGTACGACTATGGTAAACAAGTGTGTCCCCCGGTGGTGGCCAGAAACCTGTCCTGGAACACGACCAGGGTCGGCGAAGTCGCCGTACAGAGCTGTCCCGGTGGTGCTAACGGTCTGGCTAGATGGCGATGCCTGGCTCGCGGAGAATCCGCCTTCTGGCATCGCGACAGTCCGGACTTGAGTGAGTGCCGGTCCGTCTGGCTGACCACCCTGGAGAACCGCGTGTCGGACGGCGACGTGATTCTCGGCATCAGCAGGGAGCTTTCACAGGTGACAAATAACAGCCGCGGCCTGTACGGCGGCGACATGATGATCACCACGAAGATCATCAAAAACATGGCCGAGAAGATGGCCTACGACATCAAAACCTATCTGGACCCGAATCAGAGGGAGGTCAGCGTCACGGAACTGCTTCAGGGCGTAGTCAAGACCGGCAGTAACCTGCTCGACAAGGCGCAAATGGCGTCCTGGAAGGATCTCAGTCATCAGGAACAGATGAGGGTCGCCACGTCGCTGCTGATCGGTCTTGAGGAGAACGCCTTTTTATTGGCCGACACGCTTATGCACGAAAAGACCATCATGCACGACGACAAAAACATATGTGAGTACTGCTAATGATGATTGGTAATTGCTACATAACAAAATTTATTGGAGTACGCATTCATTATGTTCTTTATATGCCGCGTAGGGAGACATTAATATCCTCTTCATTAGGTTGTTGCTTTGCTGGCTACGGCCAATTGCCTAGATAATTGCGGAATATAATTTCGAAGTTATGTATAAAGCCTTATTTGCAATTATTAAGATAAAATGGGATTATAATTTAATTTTGAAACTTAAATTTGAAACTTAAAGATTAGAGAATAATACTTTCCGACTTCCTTTTCATTTTATTATTCTCTTTATTAATGCGCTATTAAACGTAACACAAAATATAAGAGGAAGCAAATTAAATTTATTTAATTCTCTAAAAAGATTATTGTTAAGTTGTTGCAATTAGCTTATTATTAATATTTCAATTTACATTCCGCTTGTAAGACAATTTAAAATTCAACGGTGCAATTATCTTCATTATTCAGATGGGATCGTGTCTCCGAAATAATTATTTTAGAGTTTCGAAAGTCACGGAACGAAAACGCACGTTGCATTCGCCTTCGGCGTACATCGAATGATTTATATCGTTCGCGCACCCAATACCCGGTAATCTCTAGTATAGATAAAATATAGACCCGAATCCATCGTAATTCTCCGATACCCACCCGGATTACGGTTGTAATCCGAGTGAGTATGGCGCGGGCGCGTGGCTATTATTATTACAAAACGACGATGGAATTACGAGCGACTTGATTTACTTCCCGGAAGTGCGTCGTGGCTTGATTGAGCCGCTGTGTACGTGCATCATCAGATGCACGCTTGATAAACTGCATAACAGCGGAGAGCAAAAAGCGTCGGAGGAAAGAAGGGGAGAGGCGGTTGATGAGCGACAGCCGGTCAGATGCTGTGTAACATCCTCCTTTTCAGAAGAAAAATCGGAATCGCATTAAGTCCCTCTTCCTGGCAACGCCACTGATTGATATCGCGATCAATTCTTAATTCTTCATTTCGCAGCAGATTACAGAGCGTATTAGAACTATTGCTTCTTCTTGCAACATTCGAGGCGATTGAGCTCCTTTTAGCGTGCGAATTTTAAGCAATAAAATTTATTAACAGTACCATTTCATTATCATTCATTGAATTGCTCATTTTAATTTTATCCAATTAAATCCGCAGATAAAAACTTAAGGAAAGTAAGAATTATATCATCTTTTTTTTTTTCTTTTGTCAGAGTAATTTTCAATTTGTGCTACAGCACATGCATCTGAGCAAAAGTATGTTGTATTCTTTTAATTAATTTTATAATGGCTCCTACTTCTATTTCATACTTGAAGAAAATTGTATTTCGAAGTTACGTTTAAAATTGCAGTTATCACGTTTATTTATACAATAATGAGGTATTTCGATCTCCATCGCTACTTGACAAAGTTAAACTTGTAGTGCAAACTTTTAAAATAAGTGTTTGTAGAAAAGTTGGAAAACCACCGTTCTCCCTGTAATTTAATCCGCGTCTTTCGGCGGCAAAGTCGCGGCTAGAATTCTTATGTGGGGCGCGTTAATCGCGCCAAGGGGAAAGATACACCTACTCGCTTAATTAGCCGCGTGCGTGTCTTCACCGCAGTGATGGAAGTTCGCGTCCTGGACGCGCGCAACATCGAGAACGAGCTGGAAGTTTTCCCGAGCGAGGCCGCCAAGCAAAAGTGGACCGTCTCGAACGATCGCGTGGAACTTACCAGGGGCGCTTTGCTCGACAACAGCGAGGCCGGCATCGTCCGGTTGGTCTTCATGGCCTTTGACAGACTCGAGGAGATACTGCAGCCGCAAGCGGAGCCGCCGTCCGTCGTCATGAACGACGATCCTCAGCCCTTACCGCGGAGGAACACCACGCGTCTCCTCAACAGCAAAGTTATCTCGGCGTCCTTGGGAAAAGGCCGACACATACAGCTCTCGGAACCTGTCCGGGTGTATTTCAGACATCTGGCGGTTGAGAATGTCACCAACCCCACTTGCGTCTTCTGGGATTACATATTGAGGTAATTTCGCTCCTGCCCGCGATCCTATTTCCACTTTGTACGATACTAGAAAAGTGCCGTGGAGTCTTTCTCTTATTTCTTCATTTTCAATTTTCTCTTCCTGTGTTTCCGCGCTGCGCCGAAATACAAGACTCGCGACAACTCGCGCCCGAAATAGAAAGTACATTTGCCATTATTTAATCCACCAGGTTTTCTTTCCTGAGAATCGCTTATAGAACTCGAATATTCTATTGATTTGTTTGATAAAAAAAAAAAAAAAAATTATTCTTAAGCTTGACTGAAGAACAAGATTTCTAATTTTAATTTTTAACTCCGTAAATTTTCGACGAGAACTCAGAACTTTAGGACGTATATATATATATATATATATATATATATATATATATATATATATATATATATATAAAGTCAGAAATTCGTAGTTGAAGCTAGTTTCGCGCGGTTTCCGAGTACATCCCGTGTACTCGATAGCAAAACTAGCAATAACACGAACAATGATCCCTCCTCTACACGCAATACCTTATTTCCCACAGCGCCTGGTCGGACGAGGGATGCCAGATACAAAAGACCAACGAGACTCATACGGTGTGCGAATGCAATCACCTGACGAACTTCGCCGTGCTGATGGACGTGTACGCCGTCAGGCTGGACATCGCCCATCAGGTCGCCCTGCAGATCATCACGTATATAGGCTGCATCATTTCCGTCGTCTGCCTCGTCCTGGCCATTCTCACGTTTCAATTATTTCGCGGACTGAAGGTAATGTATATAACTGCGCGGGCGCTGATCGATCGGCATTCAATCGCGGCGAGATGGAATTTTTTTGTCACTCTCTCCGATTTCTGATTTGCAGTCGGACAGGACGACGATCCACAAGAATCTCTGCGTGTGCCTGCTGATTGCCGAGGTACTCTTTGTTTGCGGGATCGGCCAAACTAATCAGAGGATCGTCTGCGGCATCGTGGCCGGCTTGTTGCACTTCTTCTTTCTCTGCGCGTTCGCATGGATGTTCCTTGAAGGTAAGTAAATTATGTATAACTTAGCTGCTTTACTTACACACTGTACTTAATAATTTATATTTTATCGTTATAATAATCTATATGATTTTGTCGTATCGCATTACAGGATTTCAATTATACGTTATGCTGATCGAGGTTTTCGAAGCAGAAAAATCGCGGCTTCGATGGTATTATTTGGTCGCATATGGCGCACCGCTGCTGGTCGTGGCAATTTCATGCATAATCGATCCGCTCAGCTACGGTACCGATCGGTACTGCTGGCTGCGTGCGGATAATTATTTCATCTTCAGCTTTGTTGGACCTGTGATACTCGTTATACTGGTAATTTATAGATTTATACTGGTAATTTATATTTACTAAATGAAAGCTGTGCGACCAATTGGCTCAAGAAAACAACATTATCTAATACTGGTGATGTAAAACTGTTTGTTTTGTTCATTTCAATGTGACGTTTCCTTGAGCTTTTCAACTTTATTATGGTAACATCCAAAACGCAACGTCGATTTAATTTCAACATCATCTTTTGCAGGCAAATCTGGTATTTCTATCGATGGCGATCTATATGATGTGTCGACACGCAAACACCACCGTGGCCATGAAAAGCAAGGAACATTCCCGATTGGCTAGCGCAAGGTAAGCACAGTCCTTGGTAGCCTGTTTCATTCTTTTAGTAAATCACCGTAAATTGCGAATTGTATATACCGTATACCAGTCGAGTCCGTCCGTTATCCGTCACATTCGAGATTTGATCCTCCCGTCGAAGAGTAGCAGTCGAGATGTCTGTTTGATGCTTTCGGTTTACACGTTCGCAAGCTTTACTTGCTTAAAGAGATCTCCCGAACGCGGATCTTGTTGTCACGCATCTTTTGGCGGCCATGCTGATTTTTTGGTTTTGGTTTTGATTCCTATGTTTGGAATGACCGCAGATTTCGTTCGTTCGACACACCACTGTATTGCTGTGATACCTAGGATATACACGAGTATATCATACGATTACACAGATTAGTCGTATACAGGGTGCGCCATTCTGTATGTTTAAAAAACACCATTGATACAGTTTTTCCTAATCTCGCTTTTTATTTAGATCATAAATTTGTGAATTTTGTTTTACAAAATTCTTAAGTTTTAGATCTTGCATTATTATTTTTTTCGAATTTCCATATTCTAGCGACGAAATGATGCTAAATCGAAAAATATTTCAAATGCATTCAAATATTTTAAAAATAATGTAAAATGTTTCAACCCGTAGATATTAGATTTTATAGATTTTTATTATAATTTTATATTGTAGACCTTTGATTTTATAGATATTTTGTTAACTTTATAGATAATTATATACAAATGTATGTTAATTTAATTAAAATTTCTTGGGAACACCCTGTATATTGTCATTTAATTTACGGATGTTGTAAACGGCGGCATAGTCAATGATTTGTGTAAAATTATTATAAAAAATTATAAGTCTTGATTTTTGCAAAATCGTAAAAATACGAAAATAATTTGGTGATGGTAGTGAAAAAGTTGTTGCAATCCCGATTCGGATTATTAGAGATAATATTTTTCGTGATGACAGATGTTAAAAATATTGCTGTCGCTGTACGTAATGGTTTTCTTGTTTACATAATTAATTGTCAACCATTTCACCTGTGGTTATTTAGTAAAAATGTCGCTTTTCATATTCGACGGAAAGTAATGCGAATCGAGCATTGCAAATCAAAGAATAAGCTATTATCAATTAATTAATGGTGCCGGAACAATCACCTAACTGCTGTCTTGTTTCATTTGTGTATTAAATCTTCTACCCACTTCTGTCTACACTGTTCTACATTCTTCTGCATGGCGTGGTTGGTTGGTAGTGGAAAGGAAGAGAATGCTCTTCCCAACAAATTGCAAGCGCACTTGTAAGATATTTACCATTTTTATTATTATTCACCAGTCGTTAACATTGTCATTAATCGCCATCTCGCTCATTTGATCATTCCGTTTTTTTTAGTCCATTTCATTTTGATTAAGCTGTCTGAATATCATTTTATACTTATTTTGTGAACGTAGTCGTGTATATATATATATGTATGTATATATATATATATATATATATATATATATATATATATATATATATATATAGATTTTATAGTCTCTCACATCATACATCAAAACATTCTCCACCACATGATATCGTGACATTCATAGGAAACGCCAGTGCTGCATTTGTGTAATATTGTAATTAATGTAATTAATTAATTATTGTATACAATAATTGAAGGAATAAATGTATGACAACAATACGTTCACGTTTACAATATTTGAAACTTACGAATATTTAAGTTAATTGTAATGAAATGATTTAATTTTGTAAAAACTTTAAAAATTCTGAATTTTAAAATATAACATAGAATTAGCTTGGAATATATTATAATAAAAAACTAACAATTTTATTTGTGTAAAAATTAAGTTTCTGAAAATATGACTTTGTACATTTATTCCTTCAATTAATTACAACAATATATTGTGTATCTAATAATCTTTCAATTTATATTTATATCAATTGTGCTTATCGCTTATATTTATGTCGTAGGAAAAATATTTTTTTTATAAATACTTATTTCATATGATTAATAATATGTTACAATTAATATTTTAATTAGAATTTTTTATAATTTTTTTCCATCTTTTGAATAAAATCATTTTTGCGACAGATAATTTTTTGTTGTTTTTTAATTTTAATTTATAAACAAAATTTTTGTGTCGTGACGTTCTTATGTGACTGAAATTGATATTACGGACGATATATGTTTTTGATAATTACAATACTTGTTATATATTTATTATGGCACTTGCATTTCCTGTGAGTAGACACGATAATTCACTGCATGTAGTATTCTCCTTAGTTTCAGGTATTACGCCTGATTTACAAGTAGATAGACGTGAAAGTACCGTAGAGATATATCCGCCTACCTGTGTATAATGCCACATGTTCTAATCATAACGGTTTAGATAAAATGCCGCGATTCCAGCGACGCTCAAAGCGGCGCGCTCGCGCTGCTTGTGAAAATAAAAACTCCAATTCAGCATAATATCGCAATGTTTTTATGTCGCCCTCGCAAACCCTCGCGTGTCTCACGACGCTACGTGACGGTCGTATTATTTTTTTCTTTTCGATATCGTAATGTCAAATATTAAAACTGTATTTTTACAATCGACTAAGGAAACCTGAGATCAATTGCAATTATCTTTATTCTTTTATAAATAGCAAATGAGATAGGAAATAAAAATTGTAACATTACAATTTATTTAAGAATCCGAACGCAGTAAATATATAGCGTGATAAAACATGATGAAATCGGTTAAAAAGATTGGAAATCTATTAACAATAATATTTTCTTCTTTTGTTCTTGAAGTTGGAGAAAATATCTTGCCCTTATTAAGATGAATCTTCGTACGACAGTTTAAGACTTTTTTTTTTAAATCGCTGAAGCGAACAGACAAATTTAAATAACACGATCGATCCAAGACGTTTCCTTAGACGACACATGATGTTTTGCGAGATTTCATCTTCTCTCTGCGAAAATAATATTCCATCGGAGCGTCCGCCCCGACGATACGTTGGTCCTCTTTAAGCGCCGCCATCGCGATTTGTATTGTACAACAGAAACTTGGCTGGCTGTTCTCCGATGTAATTTATTATTCTGTATCTTCTGATCAGGGCCTGGCTGCGGGGCGCTATCGTGCTGGTGTTTCTACTAGGTCTGACCTGGACGTTCGGGCTTCTCTACTTAAACCAAGAGTCCGTCGTGATGGCGTACATCTTCACCGTATTGAATAGTCTCCAGGGGCTGTTTATCTTTGTGTTCCATTGCGTACAGAACGAGAAGGTAAGGGAATACGTCGGGGCACAGAAGTCTGCCTTGATTTAGACTGTTCCGGCAACATCGCTGAATGTTTCCGGAGAGAGAAATACAAACGATAAAATTGGAAGTTATTCGTAAAATATGTAATAAATTTTATCACTTGAGAGTAACGTTGCGCAATTTTTTATAAGGACAATTTGATTTTGCATTGACACACTTCCTGTAAGAACTCGATCATTTTTATTGCATATTTTTTACGAATGATTTGTAATAGAAATGTTACGTTGCTTGGAAAACTGTGTAAACTTCATACTTTATTAGAATAAAATTATATGTAGTGAGTTGTAATAATTTTTTATAAATTTTTTTATATATTCTCATTTGTATATAAATTTAAAATTTGAAGAACTTTTTAGCATTTAAGTTTAACGTATCGATCACGATTGATATTAATTAAGATTGCTAGATCATCATGTTAACATTGTTTTGCTCATAAAAGCTAGAACATGGAGATGAGAAAATGATCTGTTTAATAAAGCGCTGTGGCAATACAAGTTATTGGCATTTATTTCGCGTTTACTCTCATCACCCTGCGTAGCAGGCTCGTTATAATTTTTTTCGAGAATTTGAAAATTTTTTGTTATTATCGCGAGAGGCACCGATATTATTCTTATTTCTCGTTAAATCGGCACCAGAATTTCGAGCCTCCAAACTTAGATCGCACGATACTCTCACAAATTGCTGCAGACGATCTTTCCAATTTGCCCAAAGATAACAAGAGACATGAGTAAAATATAAAAAAAGCGATTCTCCCTTTATCTTTTATTCTTGCAACTTGTAATTTTATCCGTCATATCATGGCTATCATGAGGCTTCAGTATGAGACCGTCTGCAGCCTGCAGTCTGCAATCTCCATGTATCAGACTCGCAGAGATGCACACGACGTATCCGCACGCTGTCTCGCACAGGCCTTTAGTTTTTTCTCGCACCGTTAAACTCGTTTCGTTGGGTTGGGCGGGCTCTGCTTCGCTCTTACAGGTGAGGAAGGAGTACCGGAAGTTCGTGCGCCGTCACTCCTGGCTACCGAAGTGCCTGAGGTGCTCGAAGACGGTGACGGGCGGCTCGGCCGGCTCCACCGGCGGCAGCGGCGGCACCGGCGGCGCCAACGGTGGCAAGGACTTCGCCTCGCACAACACCTCGTCGAACCCCTCGGCCCCGACCACCGACAGCTCCGGTCTGTCGGCTCACGCAGCCACCAATGTGGGTACCAACATCGGTGCGACATCACCGCCGAACAATCACAACAACCTGACCGCCACCTGTAACAATACGAATCTTTCGATAAACGTGAACCTGAACAATTTGTCGCTGAGATCGCCGGTCGGGGCGCACCAGATGCACATGATGGCACCTAGCAACCACAATAGGCATCCCGCTCAGCAAGGTATCCAAACGCCGCTTATACACCAAACCAGAGATACACGTCGATAACGAAGCGAGGTGAAGTGGCTGCCCCGTGGGATCGTTGTAACTGATATAACACTTATGAAGATTGAGATGTAACGATCTTGCATTATGTTTATCATTTTTGCAGATACCACGTTGTTTTATATTTAATTCGAGAATTAATCGAATTACCTCTTCATTTATCACTTTTCCCCTTATCTTATTCGATAAAGATAAGAGAACTGATGATATGTTACAAAACATGTAGTATTTGCAAAAATTAGAACATTTCAATTTTTATAAAAATATTAGTTATTATGTTTTCTATAGGGCAGCCGAGAAACTAAAAGTAGGAATCTTCGAAAGAGAAATGTGCATCTTCCTCTCCCCCTTTTATTTTTTTCTTTATAATATAGCAATCACGATGCAATATTTGATCTAAAAGTATATCGATCAATATCTAACGTTTTCTGATATTGTATGCATAAAGCTCAACGAGCATATGAGATAATTTATAGGATACCAAAATTATTTTCGATAAATTGCATTTCTCTCTCTCTCTCTCTCTCTCTCTCTCTCTCTCTCTCTCTCTCTCTCTCTCTCTTCCTTTCTCCCTCTATCTTTTTCTCTTCTTTTTTCTATATATTCTATTCTCGCTGTATTTCTTTTTCAGTATGATTATAAATAACACAAATATAATCTGCAATTTAAGTAATTATTACCATTTATTTCTTGTCTGTAACTCAGGACTCAGCCTACTCTCCTTTAACTTACTCTTTTACAATTGAAAGGCTGCTACGGTTAATCATTATCTTGCCACGTAAATTACATAGAATTTCTATCTATCTCTCTTGATTCCTTCAGCGCGTGTAAATAGACTTTGGTTCGTCACGCATTTAACGCTAAATGTAGTTACTTGATCCCCAATCTCATGCTTATAATATATTCAATTTAGCACAATTGAGCAATAGAATTTTATCTGCTATGCAATGCGTTTTCTTTTTTTTTTTTATATTTGTTATAGGATGTAAATAAAATAGTCAGTTCTGTTAGTTTACTTTTGTTGTTTTCACAGATAAAGTCTAATACACGCTCAAATAGGTTTTACTCTTTTGATTTATAAAGATAGAATTTTTAAATAAATCAATTTTTTTTATTTGTACATAGAATTAATTTGCTATGACTAAGGAGACAATTTTATTTCTTGAAAACAATCTTCTTTGTATAAAAATTAATTTACAGAGATTTTCATGACTACCATAGAGAGAGAAACTATTACTTTCTGAAAGCGTATGCTTATAATGAATAATGTTAAGTGTATACTCATCTTTAATATCCGAAACCGATATGTATCTGAAAGCTTTTTTAGTGTTATCAGCAAGTCACTTCAAAAACTGACTCGCAAAACGGCGAACTAAAAGGCATTTAACGAACCGTTCAGCTCTTTCGACCCTGTCGCGCTCAGAGAGTCGAAGAGAATTGGCCGACAAAAATAGAATGAGGAGAGAAAGAGAGAAAGAGAGAGAGAGAGAGAGAGAGAGAAACTAGCGAAACAAAAAATGTATTTGGAAGAGAGATTGTTGAACGTTCGCGTATATGCTGTTATAGGACAATCTATAGGAAAGCGCCAAAGGAAAAAACATTAATGTTAAAAATTGAGAATACAAGAAATTTTATATTTTTGCCAAGTTTTTGCGATATTTTGCATTTTTAATGATAAATGCTTATTGCAGATTAAAATTTCTTTGATGTTTTATTAAAATTTTAAGTTTAAAAATTTTTAATGTTAAAAGTTTTAGTATTAAATTATTTTATATTTATATTTATTTTTATTTTTAAATTCGTATAAAGAAATTTGAAATTTTTCAAGATAAAATATATAGAGTTTTCTCTTCTTTCTCTAGTTATAATTATATAAAAAAAATATTTCTTTTTTTATAATTCGATTATTTTAAGCATGAATTTCATAAAATAATTTTATAAAAATTCTTTAAATAAGTTGTTTGGTATATTTAATATATCATTTTGTGCTCGTTAAAGAAATAAATGAAATTTGGTAGTTTCGTCTTGATTTTATTTTAATTTGAGTTCCTTAGTACAACTCGTTATATTTCCAATTAAAATAATGTCTTTCAATATTATTTGCTATTTCTTATTTAAGATGCCAAGTAATAAATAACAGCAATCTCTCGAAGATCTTAAATAAAATCATCAAATTATTTCAGCCTGTAAGTAACAGCCTGAATGAATTAAAATATTCAAAAAAATCGCTCTTCAGTTCAATTAGTCTCCAAATTATCCAGAAATGTAAAACTGGCACATCTACAATTATTGCATTAATTAATATCAAATATAGTAGTATCAAATTGATAACAAGAAAAAGACATTTTTATTTTTAATAATTCTACTGTTACTTTTAGAAGTCGTAACATGTGTTATATTTTTTTATTAAAATTAAAACTTTTTAGTGTTTTAATTTCACTTGATACAAGGGTAATTAAAAAAAAAAATTCTCTTGTGAAAGTTTTTTAAATTGTGTTTCTCAAAATTTAACACATTTGGGAAGAATGTACATTTATATTTTCACTAATGAATTTGGCTGAAGAGATGTCGCTTCCAGATTACTGATTTGATAATCCCTCGACATCCCTATTCTGTAAATAACGCGCGGAAGGCAGGTATAGCACGAACATATTCGAATTCGCACTCTTGCGAGCACGCTCGCCCGCAAGACTTCCTACTAACAGTGGTGATTTCCGTGCTTCTTATCTGGCTTCGGGGTTTGGTGTAATGCGGTTGCTGGCTACTTTGTATCCTCTTATGCCCCGGCCCGCTCCCTTTCTCACTACGAAGAACGTGATTTCGCGCGATTCGTCGTTTATTTCAGACCTTCCGGAAACGTCAATGAAATCTCTGTGATCAGGTAAAAGGCAGTAAGTGATGTAACTTTGCCGAAATGACTATTTTTACACAGGAAATTTTAGCAGCAGTTGAAGTAATCTGGTAAGTCAAATTAAATAATAGTTATATATCATTAAATGTATTATATTTTTATACCGAATGATAAGGAAGATGAGGTCTTAAAAACTTAATATCATCAACAAATTAACAATAAAATCTTTTAGAATTATTAATTATATATTTATGTTTAAATTAATTAATGAGTGATTCAAATTTAATTTATCTTATTTATATCATACTTAAAGATATTTCAATTTTTTAAATTTAATTATAAAAACACATGAAGATTATTGTTACACATTAATATGACGAAAAGAGTTGAAGAAATATAAATCCTCGACCTGTCAGTTACTGCCTTTCTCCTAGTCATAGCAGAAATAATTTCGAACATGCGCGTCAACATCAGTTGCACCCGCGCAATCATGATTTATGATTGCTCTCATAATTGCGTCTCCTTTATATCGCCTCTTAATGTTAACCCTTTTGCTCATTACATTTGATACGCCAGGCGAATTTCATTTGATCAGCATAATGACTACTCGTTTACAATTACAATAAGGGAAATTAATAATCAATTAAAATTGATTATTTATATTTGTTTCAATTTTAGGTTTTGTTTAAAATACTACACATATATATATATATATATATATATATATTTATATTTGTATAAATATATATTTATATAAATATATATATATATATATATATATATATATATATATATTTATATTTGTTTCAATTTTAGGTTTTGTTTAAAATACTACACATATATATATATATATATATATATATATTGCAGCTTTATATCATTTTTTGTTGCAGAAATGTAATTTTTTTATTTTTACAATATATTCTTAAATTATGATATTTTCTAAAAAAATGTAAGAAATCGAGAAAAGCAAAAATTAATATGATCGCAGATTGTTAGTGTTTGTCAAAGATTTGTTTTATTTTTAATAATTATTTATACGATAGTATAAATAATTATTAAAAATAAAACAAATCTTTCGTGTATTTGTTTTACCAATCAGATCGCTTTTTCACGTTGAAGGAGTTTAAACAAACAAGACTTCCGTCGACGGACGGGGAAGGTATACGTTCAGAAAGATTCGTAATGTACCAGCGGACTCAATTCTAATTAAACACGCGAAAGGCGGAGTACGAAGGGATGCACTCTACTGCGAGCACTTACATGTCGTTTTGTTCTCTTGCACTCCATGACGCTTCCGTATTCCGCCTGAACGCGCTTCGAGTAATTAAGTGGTTTTTCTCTCTTATAAACAGGCGATCGATAGAAAACGCTTTCTCAAGATGCAAATGCTTGTGCATAACAATTATTATGTTGCACCTGCAGTATGTATCTACTTGCGCGAAAATTTTTGCGTTTTCTGTCAAATTTGCCAACATATTTCACATTTTGAGGAGACGCACATTTAATCCTTTGTACTTGTCTCATTTATTACCGGTTGACTAACAGAGCAGAAATTATATTCGTTAATGTATTTGTATTACAATTTAAACAAACATTTTTAGCAGTTTGTTACTAAAAAGGAAGTATATGTTATACAGTTTATTCATTTTTTTTCCTAAAGTATATTAGTTTTTTATTACACGATATTAAAAAGCATTATTATAAAAAAAGAAATAATAAAGTTAACTTTAGATAAATGTTACAAACATTAGATTTAATAATTGTGATAATAACGAAAGCAAGAAAGAACAATAATCGGATTTGTGCCTCAAGTGTAAAGGATTAAGAGGCGCTCAAATGCTCGCTCAGGCACTCACCCACACGATCAGTCACTTAATGGAAAATGAGGGAAAAAAAAAGGAAAGGTACGAGGCGAGGAAAATCCGCGCGAACCAATCCGTTACATCTGTCACACTTTCACCGCATCACACATGCTCATTCACCGGCCACTTTCGCTCTTTCTCTCTCTTTCTCTTTCTTTCTCTTTCTTTCTCTCTTATTCTCTTTATTCCTATCAGCTGGATGCGTTTCGTTGATTAACACCAGACCGCATGTCCACGCAACGAGATAAAGTATAAAGATTCTTACGACGGACGATTACTTTGTCATCGAGAATCTCCAGAACACGCGTGGATTAAAAAATGATCAAAAGCATTTCTAAATATTATTAAAAAAATTATTTACCCTGTCTCTCAAATCAATTTTTTAAATCGCAGTTCTTCACCCTCAACTCGTCAAACAATTTCATTCCTCGGATGCGAAGAACCTCTTCGATTTCCTCTTAGAGATCTGTCAAGCCAGACAGAAAATGTTATCACCTTCTACCAACGAGGATGAGTCGTCGTTCTTTTCGATCTGTGTCAAAGCAGATCGTAGGTTTCGTACGGACCGGAAGTCTGGCCGTAGTGCGGTCGCGTGACCCGTCCCTATAGGGTCTCGAAACAGGTGCAATCACATGTCGTTCTCGCGCAACAAACAGTCTCGTTCGCCGAAGGGTGGAGGGAAGGAGGCCGGGGACGTGTCCGGGGAGAATCCTCTGGCGTGCGTGCCGACGTCGCGTATCTCAGAACGCTACATCGTAGATTTGCTCCCGCACCCGAGTTAAATCCGTTCCGCTTCCGGCATCGCACGCCGCGCGAGATACCGCTGGATGTGTACAGCATATCTCCCCCCCCCCCCCCATGTCTGCTTGTGTCGCGCGAAATCTACGGCGCCTCTTCACTCCACATCTACACAATTATGTATCCTAATTGGCGCACGAGGTCTCTTTCGTTCCCTTGCTCCCCATCGATCGAGAAGCTTAAAAACGGCTTCTCGGCCTGATGGTTTCAACTTGGACTACACATATATTTATGGACAAAAAAGTATATATGTAACTATACTTTTTATTGAATTGAAGTAATATCGAATATTATCTTTTTTAATTTTTTTTATCTTTCTATATATCTTACGCTTTGATAATTAAAGACTGAATTAACATCTTAATATAAAACTTGTTTGTTAATAAAAGAAATTTAAAATGTATTTGAAAATTAAGTTACAACGGATATTATTCTTATTAAAATCACACAGGGGCTAAAAAAGTTGAGACAAATAATAGAATCAATTAATGTTGTTTAAAGAAACGGCAAATTCCGATCCTTCCAACTCTTCATCGATGACTCATATCATGACGAATTTACGACCGATTTCCTTTGCTGCAGTTCCGGTGAAACGGAGTCGATTTTAAAAATCGTGATTGTTGGAAACCCTTTGTTTACTGACACGAACCACCTGCGTTAGAGCGACGTAAATATATTTGGATCGTTTAACAGCTCGATTTTCCGGTCGGTGATTGCGAATAGACTAATTATCCAGAGAATAATCCATCTATTCATACACGTACACATTGAGTTACGAGCGACACTGACAGGGCAGGCCCTGCCCATCGGTAAACGAAGGGTTAAGGGGGAACGGCGGATTGGTTGCTTTTGCAGTACTTGGTATCCGGTCGAAGCTGGGCGATAGTCGATAGGCAGCCGACAGTAACGGTGCCAGGTGAACCCGCCTCGACCGAGGCTCACATCGTGGCTACCCTGCCGTACGCACGTCACGCCTTCTTACCCTCAGCTCCCAATATCCCCAAATCTGCCACTGCCACTTGGGGCCACCTTAACAAAAACCTCATGTGGAAGGTAATTAATTCACCGCTAAAATCGCTCGCTGTGTTTCTCAACCTCGGGGGCGGCTCTATCGTAAGATGCGAACCTCGCGACTGTTTTGAACTTTTTGCGTTTTAATTTCAGACAAAAAAGGTACCGAGCATTTTTTACTTGATGCACGCAAGTTTCAATAGTCACCATCACTGTTCAAATTTAATTTTAAATATTATCTGTTATTTTGAAATATTAACTTATTGTTGTTTTGAGTAGCCTTTCTATTTTCAAAAAGTATTTGTAAACGTGAAAGGATGTATATCGAATTATGATGTTCCGAAATCAGAGGATATTTGCGAACAGCTCATCGGTATCATGATCCGTATGTTTGCAAGAAATTGCTAAACCGCTGCTTCCGCATTGATTATATCCTAAGTACCGATATTCAGGTTGGTAAGCAGTTTGCATTTACAAGAACCAACATACGGTCTTTGTATTTGTAGGAAGCTTGCATTTATGAGAAGTATACTAATCGAGGCACGTTTGCAAGTACCTCGAAAACTATCCCATTATCTTCGTATTTGCGAACAGTTAACTGTTTCTAGCGAGGACCTTGATAATTATCGTCTTAATATTTGCAAAAGAGTAAAAGTATAAAGACCATTAAACTAAATTTTTTATTTTATGTCAAGTATAATATATAATTTGTGTTTTAATTTTATGTCAAGTATATATATTTTTACCAAAAGTTCCGCTGAAATTAGAGCCGTCTCCGTTTCATCGTGTGTCTTTTGGAATCTCTCTTTTGTTTCTGCATGGTGTGCGGTATTAATTTTCACTCATGCACAGCACCCTTACCTAGTCACCCTTACGCATCCTAGGAGTGAATCTGATCCGAATATTGAGCATGGAGATGCGGATACACCTTGTCGACGTTTAAAGAGACATTATTTTTCAAGTTTGCGACATAGCTTGTCCTGTGATCCTTCGTCTGCAATTTATCTCTCCAATCTTTTTTCATTACACTAAAATTGAAATAAATTATGACTTTAATTTAGAAGTAAAATAGAATAAATTTTAATGTTTAAATATATGTCATTTTTTTTTTATCTTTGAGTAATGATATTTGTTTCAATTCTGTGATGTGACATACATTTATATAAAAAAAAAAAAAACATTTACATTTGCTATCACGATATTTAAACAAAATTAATTTTCCAAATTAATTTTCCATTTATTTACAATGTAAGTTATAAAATTACATAAATTGTTAAAATTTTCATCTGTAAACAAATTTTATTATTTAAAGGTTTTATATTAAGAGATTTATATTAGAGATATTAGAGATTTATATATTAATTATAACTTTTTTATTTGCGTTCTTAACCTCCTTTTTTAATGCAGTAAGTACTGTTGCTTATTATATTTTTTATATTTTTAACGACACTCGTTGAATTACCGCGATACAGCAAAACGCGATGATTGATGAGCGTCGGCTGAAATAAAACCAAAAGAGACGAAGATGTTATGGAATAAGCCATGTCGCTCTTCCGGTACCTACCTGCTCCTGCCTCTTTCTCTTTTTTTCTTATTCTAATGCGCGTCCGGCGCGCGAAAACAAATGCGAATACACGGTTATGACGTTTTATATCAGAACACAGTGCTCCATTTATCCTGTCATGAATTGTGTGTAGCTCATCTTGTGTGCCTTGGTTTACGTTGCGTGTTATATTTTTTTTGTGCTGCACAATGAAGAGAGGAGGATGATTAACCGTGAAATACAGTCCTCATGTAACGTGAGCGGAATTTTCTCGCTCGTCTCTCCTCTCATGCATGCGCGATCATCAATTGAGCCGTTTCATTTGAAAGTAGCGTATCAAATGTTATTAAGAAATATAAATAGAGATGAAGAGGTTAAAATAGTATGCTTATCTTAATAAGCATCTTTTCTAGGATCGGTATTATAATTTTCGTGAATCAGGTATTCTGTCTTAAACATAGCGAACGTAGCGAAAATTAGTTTGCTGCTATTATATCTTACATATTTGCACATATCTTCAACGCTCTTTAATTAATCTGCTCGTTTAACGATGAAATAAACGGCTCAGTTGTATAAAATATCCCTGTGACACATGAATCACTCTGATAATTAAACACTGTCGCGTCCGATGATTCTATGCGTTTAGATGGTTGACAACGTTGTGCTAAATATATTGAATATAATTTTTAAAACTATCAGTTTTTTAAATTTTCATACATAATACACGTAGCATTTATTTATAAAAGTTATTTTGGATTATTTAAGACACGGTTTGTTTTACAGTCATCGTTAGATATGTCGTTCTCGCACAAGTACATATTTCTAAAAATCGTCAAAGAAGACCATCTCAATGTATACGCGTAGAATTCAATGGAAACGTTAATTGTTCACCCTAATATCGTACCCTCTTCCTTTCCACGCACATTGATAGACCTATCGCTCTAACATCAAGCATCAAATCTCTCTCCGCAGAACATTTCTTTTAAGTCTTACTCCCGCGACTCCGGACACGGCGGCTCCGAGCAGGAGGACTCCCCGCGGACGCACAACACCTTGACGCTTGGCCACTCTGGTAGGAGACGCGGGCCGAACGACGTCGGCGAGATGAACACCGGTACCAGGACGATCGGCGGTAGGCGCGCCGCGATGCCGTACAATCATACATACACTGAGATCGTGGACGGCCGTGGGAACGGTGGGGTAGCCGGGCATCACCAGCTGCACGGCCACCACGGCCAACACGTGCATCTGCCACGTGGTCTCACCAACGAGGACGATCCGGTGTACGAAGAAATCGAGCGCGGCGGCAGCGGCGGCGGCGGCGGCGGCGGCGGCGGCGGCGGCGGCGGAGGCGGCGGCGGCGGCGGCAACGGCATCATTGGCGGTGGTATCGGCGGTGTCATCGGCGCCGGTGAGATCCAAGTGTCGGAT